>NC_089875.1:89454783-89587283 GCF_040182565.1 Anser cygnoides
GAGGGGAGTGAAAGAAAATGCTCCTGAAGAATTCTCCATTTATGAAAATTCTTAGTCAACATTCGCATAAAAAGAATAGACTCAGAAAGTGCTTTTAGTGCTGATACACTATTGTATACTATTGGCCTCTGAAAATAAATGCTCAATTGCATTTTCATTTAGTTCTTTTCCTGTGCTGTGTTCCCATCCCAATGCCCAATGTTTTTATTTTTATTTATTTATTTATTTATTTCTCATGCATGAGACAGATGAGCTCATTGTGATAAACTGTACCTGAGTGATTCTGGAAAGTAAAGTGAAATCCTGCCTCATGTAACATCACCTACATTTTGCCACTGACTTTAGTAAAATTGAATTTATAGTCTTGCATTCATTCAACAAATCTGTTCTGTAAGCTTGGAGATGTAAAAAGCTCTTTGCAATAATATATATATATATGTATTTAATGAAGGAACGCGGCAAGATATTTGAACTGCGACTCACATTCTGCTCTCAGTCTCATTTCTGGGTCAGCATTGTTCTGAATTTCTTCATCCTTGAAAGATCCACTTTGTTTCTGAACTATTCATAGAGAATAGTTTAGTCCCCAGTTTAACTTCCACTTTCATTCTTATAAAGACAGTTCTGGATGCCTTGAAGGCTTGGTTCATGGTGACTACCTTTTCTTTGTATCACCCATACTTATTTCTTCCTAGAGTGGTGCAAGCTACTGACTGGACTTTTGAGTTGCTGCAGATCTGGGAACACGACATTTCTGGGTGCTTACTTTGAGACATCCATTGATCTCTCAGTTTCAGAAGTTCTAATACCTTGACCCCTTTAACCTGCCTCAACTTATTTTCTGAGTCACTATACATATTATTTATATAATATTAAATATTGAACAAAACTAAAAATAGGACAGAGAAGAAATAAGATACCTTCTGTCTTTCCTTTTCATGGCATGTTATCCAAGCACATTTCCTAGGTTAAAAATACTGACGGAGATAGTTACATTTCCTTCAGCTATAATAATGGCAGAAAAGCTTCAGATGCTCAGGAAATACTGGAAAAGAGAAAAGAAAATCTATATCTTTTTCTGTTAGAGACTACACCTCTCCAGATACCTCTGCCAAAAACGTCACCAGAATTACCAGTCTCTAAAGTAGTGCAAAATAAAGACATTTTTAAGTTACCAGAACCCCAGTGCTGAACATGACAAGTTCCCCTGTCTGGGAAGTATATAACTGATAAATACCTTGAATAGTGCTATTTTTACAGCTACCAAGCTGAAGCAAATGTGAGATGTTTACGTGTTATAATGGCCTGCTGTTTATGTCTCATAGTAACTGCCACCGGAAAGTTACAACATGTTAATGTTTGAAGCTTCAGGCTCCTTTCATGACAATGAACAGAGCAAATCAACTCAAATTACTGTGCACTGTACAGCACCTGTTTCTCCTTATCAGTTATGCCAACATGTCATGCCCTGCGTAATCCTTGCTGCCTTTCCTTCCTGAAGTTTATGTGCTATTCCTCTCTATGCAGCCCTCCCACGTGTGCAGCTCTGGGCTCCCCAGTGACAAGGACAAATTCATGTTGGAGCGAGTCCAGTGGAGCGTCACCAAGGTGGACTGGGGGCTGGAGTGCCTGGTGTATGTGGGAGCTGGGTTTGCTTAGCCTGGCAAAGAAAAGGCTGCCAAGGAGAGATCCATCTGATGTCTTCAGAACCTCCTTCCTTCCTTCTGCTCCAAAAACTTTTTTTTTTTTTAATATATTTATTTATTTATTTTATTTTGATGGCTGTATACACTATTAAACCAGATTAATAGAGTTCCCTTGGTTTGTGGATCATGCATCCCATGTGACCTGCATTTTTCCGTTGTCTGTCTTGAGGCCAAAAGGGCAAGGTAGGATTTTAGGATCAGAGTTTTAGGGTTCCTTGTTGTTGATATTTGTATGGGTATTGGCCTTTACAATCTTCCCCGTATCTTTTATACCATTTGTCCTCTTCCTGCTTTTATATTACTGTTGACATACATTAACAACAGGAAGTCATCTCAGTAGGTTTTATTCTTTTCTTCTTATATGTAGCTACAGGTGTCAATTACCATGTGAGATAGTTCAAGATGTTTTCATTCCAAATCAGTTTCCACTACATAACTACAAAAAAAAAAGTACTTCCCCCCCCCCCCGCAATGGAAGACAGTGAAAAATAATACTTTTTAAACTTGAACAGACTTTAATTTATGTGTAAATAACCAAAGACATATAGCTATAAACAAGGTTTGAAATAGGAAGAAAAATAATCTTAAAAATGTTACAAATATATTTTTGTATATACACATATGCACGTACACAGAGTCATGCGTAAGTACACCCACTCAAAGATAAGGGAAGGTTGTTTTTATTTTATATTTTTTAAATTCAAAGTCAATTTTTCTCCTCCAATTGCTGAATTTTGTCTGATTTCAATGTGTTTAGGATTTGTCCCTAAAAAGCTGAAAAGGAGTCATGGCCCAGTATCCATCCTTAGATGTTCATACTTCAGATTTCAGTTCTAGAAACTGTTGATATGAGAAATGTCAGCATATCATCAAATAAAGGAGAATCTGCAGACTTGTTTTCTTTGGCAGTTCTTCAGAATACCATGAATACTCTATGCTGTTATTTGGCAATGCCCTGGAGTACAGTATATCTGACAGAAAACTCCTGTAGACTACAAAATCCCAGTCAGTGCATCCTCCAACATAATATCCTGAGGTTAAATTTCTGTCCTAACTCATTTCTTTTCAGTAGCAACAGAAGTCAAAATGGCACCAAACATATCTTGTATGTGTCTCATATCTCAAAGACATGTCTAAAAGATGTGTTTTCCCTCTACAACACTTACTTCCCGAAATCTGAATTTATAAAATTGCTACTGAAACAGGTGAAGATTTCAGGCATCTAAGGAGAAAAACTTTTAAATGTATAGCAACAATTAAAAGTTATACTTCAGTCAGTGGCATGAAATTCAAGGATTTCCATGATTCAGAACAGTGCTGGCCCAAGGTAAGAGACCACCCAAAGGTCAAGGAAACTGGGTAGAGAAACTATCTTTTGCAAGAACTGTGTACAATAACAGGGTCAGAGGTTGCTCCCATCTCCTCCTGAATCTGAGATATTAGAGGTGCAAAAAAAAAAAAAAAAAATGGGAAAACAGCATTAACAAGATTCCCAATAGTTTCCTCAATGCATATGATTAATTATTATGAGTCAAAACACATTCATGCACTGAGTGCATTATCAGTTAGCCACACAAATAAGGAATTTCAAGAAAAAGAGACTCCCTAAATGCCATATACTTCTAACCTGGGCTTTGCCTTTATTTATTTCTTTTAAAACACATCCTCTTTCTCCAGTTGGGGTGGGAGAAGGTTTGCTATCTTCTTGCTCAGCTAGATGAAATCACAGAGAGAAGAAAGAATTTGAAAGCTGTGTCCCAGCCCAACAAATTTCTAACTCCCTCACTTGATGTGGGTTACTGGACTGGCATCTGTGAACCTGAAGTGTTCAGGAAAAGGAACAAGCAAAGATCACATGTGAAGGAGCAAAGGTGAAATCACACAGGAAAATGTTCAATTGTTCATCTTGTGCAGTTTGGTAGCTGCACTTTCTCCTAGAGCTGTTTGGGAGGAAGTGTGAGCCATCAAGGGTGGAAGAAAGTTTTTTTCTTTATCATGAAGGGAAAGAGAAGGAGAAAATATGACTTGAAGTTCTTCCTTTCAGACAAAATATAAAGAGCTCTTGCATGCTGGGTTTCCTCATTCAAACTCCATCTACTTTTAGGCATTTCAGAAGGTGAAGTGATGTGCTCATTCTCATAAGGTGCATCTTCACACTTAAGTTAAAAAAAAAAAAAAGTGTTTTATGAGAGACAGGTTTCTGAATGCTGTTTCTTTTGTCCCACATGCACAGCACAAGTTATGCTATCCATTCTGGTAAACTGATGGAGAGCTCACCCCATTAGTTCGTATGCCAGCAGGTAATAAACATGAATGGACAAATTGAAGCCAATCCACTTTAGCAAGTACTTCATCTTTTAGCTTGTGAGATAAAATTTTATTTTATTATTATTATTTTTAGTGACAAGCTTTAAAATTAATATCAAAGTTTTCTGTAAAGTCATGAGAAGACACGTTCGGTAGGAAGGTTCTAGAAGTGTATCCAGCTGGAGCAGTATGAAAACAATAACTTGGGGATCTGCATATGCAAGAGGACTTCTTGGTTTGGATAATCAACATATTAAAGTATCCATACTTGTCTAATGCCACCCAGCATGAGGAAAAGTACAAGAGCTCCATGTTGTCACAGAATGGCTGAGATTGGCAGGGCCCTCTGGAGGCCATCTGCTCCAATCCCTGCTCAAGCAGTGACAACCAGGGCAGGCTGCTCAGGACCATGTCCAAGCAGCTTTTGAAGATCTTGAAGGTGGGAGAATCCACAACCTCTCTGGGCAGCCTGTGCCAGTGCTCTGTCACCCGCACAGCACAGAAGTGCTTCCTGATGTTCAGAGGGAACTGCTTGTATTCCAGTTTGTCCCCATTGCCTCTTGTCCTGGTACTGGACAGCACTGAAAAGAACCTGGCTCTATCCTTTTTGCAGCCTCCCTTCAGGTATTACACACTGATAGCAAACCATCCCTGCATAAGGTCCTGTTTTAATAACTAGAGACTGGCCTTGCTGCAGCTTTATTGGATGCATCCCCAGACTGGGCTGAGAAGGTATCCCTAGCAGAGGCAGGTTGGGGAGGCCCCAGTGGAGGCTGGTCAGGAACAGTCAGGCCTATCAGTGTCTTCTGGTCTCTAGTTTGGGAGATGCTTAAGTGGTCATCATTGGGGCTATTCATTCTGCAAGCTGGATAGTACAAAATGTGTCTCTGGAAGGACTGTTCCCTGTAAGGCTGGAAGTGTGCCATGAGGGGAAATGGCTCTTGACACTGGAAGATGATGGTGAACGCAGCACTATCTTGCTGGAAGGATGGAAGGTACTGAGTGTCATCACTAAATAAAGATGACAATGAGGTCTCTGCTGAAAACAGAGAGGTAAAATAAATTAAGAACCAAGATATTAGGCATATAATACTTGTACTGCAGACAGTGGAACAGAAGTAAGTTAAAAACAAACATACAGTTTCACTCACAAACCTTCATGTTCATATATTTAAAGAAGTGCAATTTACTGGGATTCATTGAGAATTGCTAGGAGCAGAAATGATGAAGATTGTAGCTGATGATCAACAGGAATACAAAAACAGAAGGTAAGAGGTCTATGCTTTTAAATAAATGTCCCCACCATCCCTTTCTGGCAGAAGATACACAGATACAGTATCTGAATGTCCTAAAAATTTAGTCATTTGGAGCAGGAGGTGTCTGAGATTTTTTCAGATGTGAGAATGTTCCTGAATATAAATAAAGATTGTTGTACCCTGTTTTATGCACCAGTATATAGTAATAGGAAATAAAAATGGAGAATGAGTATGAGCTACAGCCAGCTACTCATAAATAGATATTTTAGTCAATTCTCTTAGGAATTTAGATGGAAAGACACTAAAATGAGACATAGGCAATAATCTTTCAAACAAGCACTGGCTGTGTCAAAAGCAATGTTACAGATTTCCAAAAATAAAGGTCTTCTCTGACAATCCTGCATGAGAATTCATTCAGTTGTGTGACTCTGACTCATTTCATCTGTAATATGTCTCAACTTCTGTCTAGCTGCTTTACTCAGACTTTCAACTTACAATATTAAATTCTGCCTTAAATGAAAAAAAAATCCATTCATATTTTGGATTCATTCTATGTCACTTTAAAGCTGAATATATAATATTAAAGACATATATGGCTAGATATCACAAAACCAGCTTTTCATGTTTTCTGCATAGTAGCATTGTGCATTTTTAATAGATTAATCTTGCATATTCGAGTAGAATCATAGAATCATAGAATCATTATAGCTGGAAAAGACCTCCAAGATCATCTGGTCCAACCATCAGTCTACTACCAATGTCACCCACTAGACCATGTCCCTAAGAACCAGGTCCAACCTTTCCTTTAACACTCCCACGGACCGTGACTCCACCACTTCCCTGGGCAACCTGTTCCAATGCCTGACTACTCTTTCTGAGAAGAAATGTCTCCTAATTTCCAACCTGAACCTCCCCTGGTGCAACTTGAGGCCATTGTCTCTTGTTCTATTGCTAGTTATCTGTGAGAAGAAGCTGACCCCTTATACCTCAAGTAGATCAAGAGTTCATGATTTCTCAAATAAAAATATTATCTATACCTTCGTAGAAGTACTTTTAAGATAGCCTTGTAAAATGAAGTAAAGTTCAATCTGAATTTAGAGATTTTAGACTTGAAAAAGTGTCTGAACGGGCATATGCAAAGGTACTTTCATTTTAGATTCTTACCCAGAAAGATTCAGGAAGGACATAACTGCCTTATTTATATTACCTGTTAACAGGCTTTATCAGACTTTCTGCATGCATTCTGTTTTTTCACAAATGCGTGTAAGTCAACACATAAAACATTGTTCTTATGGTGACTCACAACACCAAAATATAAAAATATTGTTCATAAAAATATTTTTCACTATGAAGGATTGCTCTTGGGATACTTTGATGTTATACTACATGTTCAGTTAAGACAGTCCAGTCAATTGTGCTTTCACAGATTCACAGATTCACAGATTTCTCTAGGTTGGAAGAGACCTCAAGATCATCGAGTCCAACCTCCGACCTAACACTAAGTACTCCACTAAACCATATCCCTAAGCTCTACATCTAAACGTCTTTTAAAGACCTCCAGGGATGGTGACTCCACCACCTCCCTGGGCAGCCTGTTCCAATGCTTAATAACCCTTTCGGTAAAGAAGTACTTCCTAACATCCAACCTAAAACTCCCCTGTCGCAACTTTAGCCCATTCCCCCTCGTCCTGTCACTAGGCACGTGGGAGAATAGACCAACCCCCACCTCTCTACAGCCTCCTTTCAGGTAACTGTAGAGAGCGATGAGGTCGCCCCTGAGCCTCCTCTTCTCCAGGCTGAACAAGCCCAGCTCCCTCAGCCACTCCTCGTAAGACTTGTTCTCCAGACCCCTCACCAGCTTGGTCGCCCTTCTCTGGACTCGCTCGAGCACGTCCATGTCCTTCCTGTAGCGAGGGGCCCAAAACTGAACACAGTACTCGAGGTGCGGCCTCACCAGAGCCGAGTACAGGGGCACAATCACTTCCCTCGACCTGCTGGCCACACTGCTTCTTATACAGGCCAGGATGCCGTTGGCCTTCTTGGCCACCTGAGCACACTGCTGGCTCATATTCAGCCGACTATCCACCAATACTCCCAGGTCCTTCTCGGCCAGGCAGCTTTCCAGCCACTCATCTCCCAGCCTGTAGCTCTGCTTGGGGTTGTTGCAGCCCAGGTGCAGGACCCGGCACTTGGCCTTGTTGAACTTCATGCAGTTGACCTCAGCCCATCGCTCCAGCCTATCCAGATCCTCCTGCAGAGCCTTCCTGCCCTCGAGCAGATCGACACACGTACTTAGCTTGGTGTCATCTGCAAACTTACTGAGGGTGCACTGGACGCCCTCATCCAGATCATCGATAAAGATATTAAAGAGGACCGGCCCCAGTACCGAGCCCTGGGGGACTCCACTAGTGACCGGCCTCCAACCAGATTTGACTCCATTCACCACAACTCTCTGGGCCCGGCCATCCAGCCAGTTTCTAACCCAGCGAAGCGTACGCCAGTCCAAGCCCCGAGCAGCCAGTTTCTTGAGGAGAATGTTGTGGGGAACGGTGTCAAAAGCCTTACTGAGGTCAAGGTAGACCACGTCCACAGCCTTTCCCTCATCCACCAAGCGCGTCACTTGGTCATAGAAGGAGATCAGGTTCGTCAAGCAGGACCTGCCTTTCATAAACCCATGCTGACTGGGCCTGATCGCCTGCTTGCCCTGCAAGTGCCGCGTGATGACCCTCAAGATAATCTGCTCCATGAGCTTCCCCGGCACTGAGGTCAAACTGACAGGCCTATAGTTCCCCGGGTCTGCCCTCCGGCCCTTCTTATAGATGGGCGTCACATTGGCTAGCCGCCAGTCAACCGGGACCTCCCCCGATAGCCAGGACTGCCGATAAATGATGGAAAGCGGCTCGGCCAGCTCCTCCGCCAGTTCTCGCAGTACCCTCGGGTGGATCCCATCCGGCCCCATCGACTTGCGCACATCCAAGCTCTGTAGCAGGTCGCCAACCATTTCCTCATGGATAGCGAAGGCCACATCCTGCTCCCCATCCCCTTCCACCAGCTCAGGGCACTGGGTGTCCGGAGAACAACCGGTATTGCCGCTAAAGACTGAGGCAAAGGCGGCATTAAGCACCTCAGCCTTTTCCTCATCCTTAGTAACTAGGTTTCCCCTCGCATCCAGTAAAGGATGGAGATTCTCCCTAGTCCTCCGTTTTGCGTTGATGTATTTGTAAAAGGATTTTTTGTTGTCTTTAACGGCAGTAGCCAGGTTGAGCTCCAGATGAGCTTTGGCCTTTCTAATTTTCTCCCTGCACAGCCTCGCTACATCCTTGTAGTCCTCCTCAGTGGCCCGCCCTTTTTTCCAAAGATTATAAACCCTCTTTTTTCTGCTAAGCTCCAGCCGCAACTCTCTGTTGAGCCAGGCCGGTCTTCTTCCACGCCGGCTCATCTTTGGGCACGTGGGGACGGACCGCTCCTGTGCCATCACGATTTCCTTCTTGAGGAGCGCCCAGCCTTCCTGGACTCCTCTGCCCTTCAGAACCGCCTCCCAAGGGACTCGGCCAACCAGCGTCCTGAGCAGCTCAAAGTCAGCCCTCCGGAAGTCCAAGACAGCAGTTTTACTGGTCCCCTTCCTGGCCTCGCCAAGAATAGAGAACTCTACCATTTCGTGGTCACTCTGCCCCAGACAGCTTCCGACCACCACATCTCCCACCAGTCCTTCTCTGTTTGTGAAGAGAAGGTCTAGCGGGGCACCACCCCTGGTAGGTTCACTGACCAGCTGCGTCAGGAAGCTATCTCCCACGCTCTCCAGAAACCAAGAATCCCAGAAGATCAAAACAACTTCTATTTGCTACACAGAACGACTTTTTTTTCACCCACATTTTGCATTCTGTGTAAACAGTTAATAGAATGAGATACACTATGATAAAACATGTTTTTTGATTCATAAGATGTATATTCACTATAATGTCTTGACATGATATGCATTTTATCTATTTTATCTATTTTGATTTTCCAGTCTGAAGAATGGCCCCAAATACAACATCTGGGAAGTTCTCACTGTAATCCAAATTAGTGCATTACATTTTGTTCCAAATTAAAGTTCATCCAGCTTTATCTGTTAAATCTGATTTTATTCTTGCTATTATTTCCCCTCGCTCATCATTTGCAAAAATGTTGCAAAATTATACATATTTCTAAATCTGCATGAATCAATTCATCTTTGGCAGCCAAAACCTACAAGGAACATTTCTCATTTTCTTAGTATGTAGTCTTTTGGCACATTGCATTGGACTATGGTCATCCTGTAACATTAGCAGCATTGAGCATTGTGCTGTTTGAAAAGCCACATCTCTGTGTGGTGGAAAAATCCACTGGAGGAAGAACCAGTTCCTTCCAAACCAATAGGGTTTTGCCTTTAATAAACTCTTTGGAAATGGATAAGTATTGAATTCCATGAATTACTTCCAAATTTTCAATAGGTCTCAGTATTCTGAGTTATTATTTTTATTATTATTTTTTTTTTCCAGAAACTTCAACTTCTGTTTAGGCACTGAGTCAAGTTACACTTTGGGTTCAGCTGTGAAACAGCTTTTTAAAGGAGGCTGGTTAGCCATGCTGTCGTGGTGCTTAGGCATGCTCAGCTCTGCTGAGACTGTACTTTTTACTGAGGCTGAATGGCAAGGTAGCATATCTACATAACTCCTCATATGGAATTGGCTTGTAACAACCCATCTTCCAATGCATGTGGGGTTTGCATGTGTCTGTCCTGAAGGGGTTATGCAGCCTTACTCTAAATGAAATGGTTACATTTTCAAAAATGTCTAGTATGTAAGAACTAAGATGAATATTTTAATTTCGTTGTCTGACTTTCAGTGAACACGAACTTCCACTGAAGTCTCCTGGAAACTCAGAGAAAAAGTGCTAGCAAGTGTCCTTGGCACTCAAAGTACATAAACTAGAGGCCAAGTGAGAGGGTAGAATTGGGTCTGGGTGGTAGCTCAAGCGAGGCAGTGGGATGGCATTGCCGAAAGTATGGGACAGCTGTAATGTCTAAATGTAGCCTTGGAAACCCTATGGGATCAGCCACTGAAGCTTTCTTTGTTGTGAGCCCATACTTCTAAGTGGCCCAGTGCTTTCTATGAGAAAGCAGTAGGTACCTAGAGAAAGACAGACAGTCAAGAGCAAAGTATGAAGCCTTTAGTTAGATTTTTTATTTTTTTTTCTCCCACTGGTTAGCCAACCAGGCCATTTAGAAGACTGCATGGTGAATACTCCATGACTGGTGGTTCAGTGGTTCTCATACCTAGATTATATTTTGCATTATGGAACCTCATTTCTTATTGAGGATGGGTGGCCATCCTTGGATGGGAGAATTTGAATGTCTGAAATAAGCATGCCATTAGTATTGTATAGTTTTGTAAAATAAAATGCAGAATAATTTCCTTGTGGGTTATTTTTTAAGGTAGAACCTAGAAAATGCTACAAGGAGAAAGAAAGTAGAGAAAAGAGTTATCTCTCACATACAAAAATTATCCATCCATCTCTCCTAATAAGTTGGACACACAAAGGACATTTCTGCTAAAAATATCTGTCACTGAATAGAAGCATATTCTCTAAGATGTATAAAAACATAATTATTTTAATAAATGATGAGTAAAAATGAAATTAAGGTCTTTTCCAACCCTAATGATTCTATGATTCTAGTTTTGTAATTCATAGAAGTCTCTCTGTCATCATATATATTTAAATGAAATGTAAGTAGATGGACAAAAATAATAACAACAATAAAAAAAATTACCTGTGTGGTTTCTCTTACACTGAAAGAGCACTTAAATTTTGTTAATTTCTTCCTATCCAATCAGAACTTGATAGATATTGAAAAATGGGGCAAAGTTTAGTGCACCATCCATCAGTTTATTAGATCATATTTCACTCACTCTTCATTTTGCTGAAGTACATGTACACTGCAAAGACTTCTAAACAAAAATACATTAATGAACTTAAGAAGGGTCACCAGAAGGATCAGCATGTAAACAAGGCTACCCATACGGGATATTGAAATTGAACCTCCCAAACACATTCTGGGAAATCACCATGAGGTGCCTCTCTGAAGTGCCTTTATACTAATACACAGGAGGGAGAATAAACATGAGAAATTTGAGATCTGTATGCAGTTACAGAGCTATGATCTTGTTGGAATCATGGAGATATGGTGGGATAGCTTGTATAACTGAAGTTGTGCAATGTACAGATGCAGGCTCCTTAGGAAGGACAGTCCAGGAAGTTGAGGAGGAGGTGTTTCCCTTTGTGTGAAGCAGCAGCATGGAGCTCTGCCTGGGAACGGATGATAACCCAGCTGAGAACTTATGGGTAAGGTTCAAAGAGCGGACCAGTACAGGTGACATTGAAGTGGATGTCTGCTATAGGCTGCCTGACTGAAGTCTTACACAGACAGCTAGATATAGCCTTGTGTTCACAGGCCCTCATCCTCTTGGGGACTTTAATCACCGAAGTATCTGCTGGAGAGTCAACACAGCAGGGCATCAGCAAATCAGGAGGTGTCTGGACAGTGTCAATGACAACTTCCTGTTGCAAGTGATAGAGGAACCATCAAGTACAGATCCTGTACTGGACCTCATTCTTATGAACAAGGAAGGGCTTATGGAGGTTATAAAAGTCAAAGGCAGCCTTAGCTGCAGTGACCATGAGATAGTGGAGATCAGGACTGGGAGAGGAGAGAACAGGGCAGAAAGCAAGATCATATTACTAGTTTTCAGGAAGACTTTGTCCTTTTCAGTGATCTGCTGGGGTCATCTTGTCTAACCTCCTGCTAAATCAAGGTCACCTAATGCAGTTTACCCAGATAGACTGAGCAGAGGACAAGATAAACTTGAGAGGTGTCTTCCAACCTCAACTATTTTGTGATTCTGTGATTCAGCAACTGGCTCTTCACTAATTCCTGTAATGCAAGGTAGATTGTTCTGTCATGGAAAACACTTGGGCAAGCATAATAAAACTGATGTAATTTGAATCTCTGATACACTTTCTCATGCTGTTAAAATAGTTGTTCAGATAAAACATGAATATGTTATTAACACTATTTTCTGATCTCCTCAGATCTTGAAGTCTTTCCAGCCTAGCCTTCCCCCGCAGCTCCCACTGCAAATTTATCTCAAAGAAATGTTGAACATCCTCCATTAGCACAGCAAGTTTCCAAGTATTGTGACATGAGTCATGTAATTTAATGCAGTCACTGTCAAAACATTTAAAATAGAGGCTTATTTTCAGAGGTGAACTTTTAGAGATGACAAAGTTTTTACGTAAGCAAATGACAGAATAATAGAGACCAAAGTTTTTAAACATGCTGGGAGCCTGATTTGTGCAAAGTTGGCTATGAGCATCTCTGATGGGTCTTCGATGACCTAGTGGTGTTTCAGAACCTGCATAATTGATGACCCACCCAGGTCATCCAGCACTTTATCGTTCTGATCCTACATGCAGCTGAGTTTTGTGTTCTGTGTCAGAGTCCAGCTACTACCAGGATATGAAAAGATGCAGTTCTGAGTTGATCCAGGCAGATCTGAATTTGGACCAGAATAGTTTTTTTTTAGTACATGTGTAGAATTAAAAATTAAGGTAATTAATACTATAGAAAATCATTTTGAGCAAGAGCCATCCTAGGACTGATGAAGGGCAATGGAAGGAGGAGATTATAAAGTAGCTGTTTTCTGACTGTGCTTATCTAACTCCTGCTCTTAACCTTTTCCCATCATCTTGCAAGGTAAAGAATTGTAGCCAGCCTGGAGGGGCACTTCGGGGAAGCGAGATTTTTGCAGACCTTCTTTTAAGCTGTGAAAGTGAGGCAGGAGTGAATACATGTCTTTCTATCCCCTATTGTTGTCCTGCCTTTTTATAAGGAACTAAAAGTAATGGAGGACCAACACTGTACCTCACTCAAATGTTCTGCTTTTAAATAGACCATTAGTTGCCAGCCAGTGAAAGCTCTGGGGCATGGACCCAGCCAATGGCTGGAACACCAGTGACCAACCACAATGGGAACCTTCTTACCCCTTAAAAGAGATGTTTGTTAGAGGAGCATCCTCTGTATGGTAATGATCTGGGGGAGATCACTGGCCGCTACCTTTCAGTGGTTTGTCGCTCTGTGGCAGACTGTTGGTCAGATGCAACATACTATTTTGACATTATCTCTCAACTGTTCTTTCTGTAGAGGTAGATTCAGGCCTTTCAGTCAGAGCTTGGTTTATTGCCAGGATTTATCACAAAGCTTCAGGGAGGAAATAATTACATGTCTTTATCTAAATGGGCTTCATTTATTATGCCACATTAGTGCACTGACAACAAACAAAAGTGTCTGATCATTCAGGAGATAAACCAACAGTTTACATCACTGCCAGGAGGACTATCCGTGCCCTATAGCTATTTCTAGCTATGCTGCTCTTCAGGAAAAGTGCTGAAATACTTTGTGTCAGCTGGTGGGAAAAACTGCCTTCAGATCTTTGATCAATAGAGGAACATTTCGATTCCTTTTTTTCATTCTTCCCCACCACCCTCATGTTATTCAAGATACCAAGTCTAAAAATAATACTCATGATGCTCTGAAAACAGAATTAAACCCTAACACTGAAGGCCTTTATGGGCTGTGATGTCATGCCTAGAGACAATTTTATTTATGTGGTTGAAAGTGGTCTTACTGGTCTTTCCCATTGCTTTTTGTTTGCTCATGACAGTACAGAATGTTCTTGCAGAGTGTAAAGTTCCCAAGGAATATTTTTGAAAATAAAACCAAATCTTATCTTTAGTATCTATAGATATCTTTTCTTTCAATGTCTTATTTATCATCTTAATCTTTCTGCTCTGACATCATAATCCTGCTTGACTCTAATTCAGTGTTACTCTGGAATCAATGTTGCAAGTAGAGAACTTGGGTTGTTCTTATATTTGCCTGTCCTGTCCTTATTTTTCTTACATCCCCCAAAAGCTCAGACTTTAAAATGTGTTCAGATTTATAATGAACAATTTCATTGCAATTTTGAATGGTTTATATAGAATATAATTTGGAGGTCTTACTTCAGATTACATGCTTTGGAAATTCATTTTCTGAAAGATATTGCTCTACCTTCAAACCCAGCAACAGGATCATAGTATGAAGGGCAAAATAAATAGACTGTTTCCATGGCACCACCTTGGGCTGGAGAAGGACTTAGAGCATTCTTTTCCCTGGAGGATTTTCACATATGTATGGATATCAGTTAACAGCTCAGATGTTACTACACACAATACCTTTTCCCTAATTTGTTTAGGCAAGATGGATTTGTGTCTCTGAACCTGCTTCACAAATATCTTGGCCTTACTTGCACAAAGGCACTGTAGTAAGTCATCTTAGTGTGGTGAACTGTGCTGCTGAAGGACGGACATTCACAGTAAAACTGTTCAGGGCCAATCCAAGGAGGGAAATGTGGAAATCAATCTGGGCTGTAAAGCTGCCTGTGAAGCATGGTAAGGACAGGCAGAACTTGTCCAGGTCAGGCACAAGCATAGAAGTGCCAGGCTGGTGGGGCCAGCGCATACAGAATTTAAATAAGTTGCACACAAACACACACACAACATGCACAGAATTTTGTCTTGTAGGAGGGTCTACTGATTTGGCTCCAGGATTGCCACTTTACAAAATGTATTTGTATGGCTCCACCAGGCTCAGAAATTCCTGTGCCCTTCTCTCTCTCAGACACACTGGGATGCTTTCCCAGTAGATCACAGGGAACATCTCTTCCTCATATGTTGTGCAAAGATCCAAAACTTTGCACTCTGCCAAATTTTCCCATTCTTACAGGAGCTCAGTTCAATTTTTACATTTAGTGAAACATTCCATGATTATTATACAATTCTGGCAATCTAACAATAAATTTTGTCAGTGAAAACAATCAATGACTCTCACCACAGATTAGCATAATTATTTTTTTTTATGTGCAAACAAAAATTTTGTGTTTGTGGTGACCAGGGTAAAGTCCCACATAATTCTCATGTTAATTTTCTTGCCATTTCTGATGGCTTCAAAGTTTCATGAAGGGACCAGTATTTCTTAAAACCACTTCCCCATAATAGGAATCTTATTTCAAAGTTTTTTTTTTTTTTTTTTTTCACATTATATATACTGTATTACATTCATTACTGAACTTTCGCAACTTACTGGTTTGCCATTTTGGGTGTGGTGACTTGCAATTGTGTCCTGGTTTTAGCTAGGATAGAGTTAATTTTCCTCCTAGTAGCCGGTAGGGTGCTATGTTTTGGATTAGGATGAGAAGAGCGCTGATAACATGCTGATGTTTTAATTGTTGCAGAGCAGTGTTTACACCAGGCCAAGGACTTTTCGGCTTCTCGCTCTGTCCTGCCAGCGAGCAGGCTGGGGGTGCAGCAGGAGCTGGGAGGGGACAGACCCAGGACAGCTGACCCAAACTGGCCAAAGGAGTATTCCATACCATCTAACGTCATGCTAAACAATATATAGGGGTGGCTAGCCGGGGTAGGGGGGCCGGCTGCTCAGGGATAGGCTGGGCATTGGTCAGCGGGTGGTGAGCAATTGTATTGTGCATCACTTGTTTTGTACATATTAATTATTATTATTATTATTATTATTATTATTATTATTATTATATTTTCTGTCCTAATAAACTGTCTCTATCTCAACCCACAGGCCTCAGTTTTCTCGTTTCTTTCTCCCAACCCAGAGAGAGAGGGGGGAGGGTGAATGAACGGCTGTGTGGTGTTTAGCTGCTGGCTGGGTTAAAACCACAACAAATTGCTATGAAGAAGGAAACTTCGTGGTAAAACACTTGGGCCTATATTTTGGACGACTAACTGGAAAAGATTTGCAGGGGCAATATGAATGTGCTACTACGTGGAGAAAAAGCAGCAAAAGACAGCATGTATGTTCTAGACCAATTAAGTATTCCTGGTCCAGAGAGAATGGAAGTCAACCAGAAGTCTTTCCATTGACTATACTGGATTTTGGAACAGGTCTTGTGTGTGTAAGTGGCGTCCAAAGGTCTGAGCTGTTCACAAATGGCCCATGTCTGCTGTCGTTACCAGGAAATGTAGGGAATGGGCCAGAGTTTGAAGTTTCAGGTTTTTTTCAATTCCAAGTCACACAGACAAAAAGAAAGATGTCATAATCTAATCTGCTGCAGTATTCCAGAGTGCTCAGTTTCCCTGTGATCCAACTCCACAGCCATAAAAAAAAAAAAAAAAAATGTAATGAAAACTTGCCGTCTAGAACTATGTTGGGGAAGAACTGGTAAATCTCAGTGAAGGGGAAGAGTCATTATGAAAATGACCATAAATATAATTAAGCTGTAAATTAAGAATACAGTAAGTTTCTGAACTAAGCTTCTCAAAAAATTAAGCCTGCAAATGCAGTGAGTTTTGAGATGAAGATTGGTAAAAGTACAGATGAGAATTCTTATGGGAGGATTCTGATTCTGGCAAAATCTGTAGCTAGAGAGTGTCTCATTACATGGTACAGTGTCTGCCATTGTGGGGACTAGGCTCAATGAATAAAGATACTATGATAAATACACTGAAGATATTCATATCTTCATGAATATGTATATATATATCATATGTATATGAATGTTATATTCATATACTACTGAAATGATCTATTTAAGAGCAACTTAATGTTGTACTGCACTGAAAAATTAGTGTGGGTCTCTAAGTTACATTTCATGTTAATTTTATGTACAGTATTTAAGAGATACTGAGTGCTTTGAACCTGAATTTGCCATATTCCCAATAACAACACTGATAAAAAAAAAAAAAAGATGAAAAATTCTTGTCACTGGAAAAAAATAGTTTATTGGTAAAATATTTGCAAGAAACCTTTACAAGCACACGTGGAAATTGTTGCACTAAAAAAAAAAAAAATCAAAATAATTAAGAATGTGTTGGTCTTTCCTTAAAAAATAGTGATGCAGAGGACAGCTGTTTGCTATACTCTGGACAAATTCTTTGTGAGTAATCCTGAGGAGGCTCCATTTACAATTCCAAATGAGCATACTCAATGGCACAGTTAAGGAGGATGCAAACTGCATCCAGCGTCTGTAACTTCTTGCTCAGGTTAGCTAAGATAATAAAAATCACTTCTGGCAATGGTTTAGACATCGTCAAGAGGCCTGGTGTGTATAACAAACAGGACTGAGAAAATGGGAAACGTGCTCCTTGCTTATGAGTGCCCTGAAAATGATTAACAATTACTTTATCTGAAGGGAGTCTTATAATCTGACCTGGTTTATCAATCTCAGTTTTGGGAATATGGAAACTATTTCTAACTTCACTACACCTTTCCAAATATGCCAGAAGAGTTTTAAGCTTGGGTTGTTACCAGCACGTCTGCTGTTGCTAAAAGGAGTGCTAGACTTCACGTATTAACAGTTGGATACACTGTGAAGGGCAACATCAGTTTGACAATAAGTTCACTATTCAGGAAAACCAGTATTTATGTTCAAAACATCTCTTCTTTTTTGGTTAGTCTTGGTGCTAAGAGGGGTTTTCAGGTCAGCCTTTCCACCCATATGGGGATAAAAATTTGCCACAGTCATAAGAAGAAACATTTGGAAGTGTGATTAAGTTAATAACTCATAGAGAATTACCTCAAAGTATGTCTAGCTATCATCACAATTTGATTAAATCCTGAAAAGCAAAACTTCTGATAAATTAAATTATGAGGTTTTATGTTTGCATTGTGTTTTCTTCATCTCTAGCAAGCACCCAGATTCTGAGAAAGCCCAATAAAATAAGATCAGAATGAAATGCTTTGACTTCAGGCTTGCAGAACTGTCATGAAAAAAGTAGCACTGAAGGAGGACATTGCTTACAAACAGTCACAGAAACTCTATTCATCCCTTCTTCCATGAATGATGACAACAGACAAATACTTCTTTACTTACTAGTTAAAAAAAGAAAAAGGTGACTCACAGAAGCAGAGTGGATGAGTAAATTTTGCATGACTGCCTTACATATTTGACCAGTATAATGATTATTTTGCAGACCTTTTATGGATGATTTGGATTATATGTGAGCATAGAATGAATGTGGGGGTGAGAAAATGGATTTTCCCACATATAAACCCTAACCACATGAATCTCAAATGAGCCTTAAAGCCATAGTTCAAGACAAGCCCATTGGGCTGAGCTCTAGGAATTCTTTTTAGTGTGCAAAAAGATCAGGATACTGGGGCTTGTGTCATTTTCAGAGTCAATTTAGGACACCATAAGTCCTGGGAGAATGAGAGCAGAGTGACTGCTGTCATGCCTTGATCAGAAAGGCTGTAGCCCATGATCAGGAACTGTCTGTATACTCCAGCTCAGCAGGCACAATGGCACAATCCAGGTAGATGGAGTCTCTAAAAGTTAATGTCCAAAAAACTGGAGCATTTTGAATCTTCTTGCATGAAAGACATAGTTTTCAATGTTGAGAAGTCAAATCCCATCCGTGGTGCTCAGCATCAGAGCTTGGTTTCCCAGGCAAGTCTTCCCCTGGGGTCAGGATTTTCTTCCCATGTGTCATGCAAAGAGCTAGAAAAGTTGGACATTAACAGATTGGAGCAGGATCTGTGATCTTACAGCTTTTTTTCTGGGAATCAAGATAGAGCAAAGCAACTATGCAGGTATCAGCTATGTGGCATTTCTTCTACTGCAGCCCAAGCTCTGTCTACCTTCAGATGCTGTAGTCCTTCGGAAGGAGTCTTTTACTCACCTTCTCATTCAACAGAGCTTCTTTGTTGCTGGAGGGTGGATTTACAAAACCTTTAAATGGAAATTTCCTATTTTCTTGGGCACAGCTATCATGAAATCATTTTGCTATGTAGGCCAGAGTCTTGGTAATAGTATTGATTCTCCCTATGTCAATCATACAATCAATTTAAAAAGTTGGATTTAATATCTGTTCATTATGTGTTTGCCATTTTCTGAATAATTACTACACCCTTGTGATGTGGTGACAGGGCAGGAAGCCCCTTTTTGTGCAGCAGACTGTGGTGTATAAGCAAACTGAGGATGTGGGCTTTGCTTTTGGGTACAACAAGGCTTGAGCGCCATCCGGATTTCTGTGTTATGCATACTCCTCTGATGTTGTCTAGGACAGTTATCAAACGTGCAGAGACAGTGTCTATTATGAAATGGCCACTCATAGAATCATGGAATCATTAAGGTTGGAAGAGACCTTCAAGATCGTCTGGTCCAACCATCACCCTACTACCAATGTCACCCACTAAACCATGTCCCTAAGCACCAGGTCCAACCTTTCCTTGAACACCCCCAGGGATGGTGACTCCACCACCTCCCTGGGCAACCCATTCCAATGCCTAACCACTCTTTCTAAGAAGAAATACTCTTTCTGAGAAGAAATACACTTTCTGAGAAGAAAATTAGTATGGTCTTGTATTTTTGACCTTGATTGAATGGACAATGCAGCTAGACCTGGCACATCCTGGTACTCCTGGGAGAAAAAAATCTGTCTTGCTTTTATCCCCATTGTGGCTTTCTTGCTCCTGTGCTCAGAGTGTGCTGCCACTGAATCTGCTGAAAAAGTCTGCTTCTTAATCAGGCTGTAACTCCTCTTACCTTTCTTGCATATCTCTTGGTATATCTCTTGGCATGATTCTTCCCACCACAGACTTTCCTGGGTCTATTTCTTCTCCTCTTTCTCTTTGTCTTCCTCTCTCACACCTCATTTCCCTTTCTTGTATAGATCTAATCTGAATTTTTCCAAGGCCTTGAGGACAGGAGAAAGTTCTGCATTCTCTGATCCTTGCACATCTCATGTCTAGCTGTTGTGAGAGAAACACCTGATGTAGACAGGGCTGCATGTGAAAAGACAGGAGGAAAGAATAGTGCAGCTGATGCATGAGACACAGGCTATAGGACAGAGTAAAGACATACAACTGATTTATTTCTACCAGGAGTTATCTCCCTCTCTTTGGGTTCTCTAGATGTACCAGCACCTCTTTCTGCTATATGACCTGCCTTCCTTTTATTAATTAATTAATTAATTAGTTAATTTATTTATTCTTTTTCTTTTTTGAGAAACAGAATCACAGAATGGTTAGGGCTGGAAGGAACACTCATTGGCAGGAGCCCATGGACAGATAGATGTCTATATGGAGCACAAAAATATTTTTCCTTATTATGTGCATCTTCATCCTAGCTTTGACACATTCATGCATTTCTGGTACAAATAGTATAGAAAAACAGAACAAAAGGAAGGCAAGGAATTATGGAGCATTAGCTTCAACCACCCCTAAACCTTGAGGAAGTTTTTCTCTTGTCTTGCCCAGGCATGCAATTGTCCAACTTTCTGCAACTGGAATTGCCTAAAATCACAATGATATTTTGAAATGAAGGGTATTTGGCTCCTAAATATACATCTACATGAGATGAAGAGTATTTGGCTCCTAAATCATATGGCTATGTGACTCACATATGGCTATGTGAGTTTGGACTATAGGTTCCTGGCAAAAGTCTGTTCTGTTAATAGATGTATTTTGAACTGCTTTTCTAGATATATCACTTCCACAACCTTTTAGCTACATAAGTATAATCCAAAATGTATACTTTTTCAACCTAATTGAGTTTATTTTTGAAGCCCTCTGGAGATATACCAAACAGAAAGAGGCAATTAGTCAGTAGAAGCAAAGCTTTATATACATGGCAGCATTTTCAGTAATTCCTTCCTGCTGTAAAACATATTAGTGTTCTGATCAAATCAAATAATCATTGCCAGGGTTTTCCGGGCTGTATTTCTTAATTTGTGAAATCATGTAGTTTAAAAAAATGTTTTAAATGGAAATAATTTTTGTATATTTTCCTTGTTACAATTTTTATGCTGGAATGGGTTGGAATCTTTGAAGGGATCATCCAGTTTATCCCTCTTTCCAACCAGGGCACTGCAAGAAGTCACTTGAGAGCATCTGGATTGGATTGCCTAAAGGAAATGTAGGCAATCTTTGGATGTCTGGCTTTTGTCAATACCACTGCACATATTTGATGATGATATGATGCAATCAAAGTCTGGTTTTCCTGCTCAGCCTTGTGATCTCATGGTCTATAAGCAAGTTTCTTAATGCTACTGTAAGACCAGACTGTTTAATCTGTCATGTAGGCAATTTAAGGATTTCCATTGCTCTTTTATCCTTCCAGGAACTGGAAGCATAGTGAGGACCACAGAGTCATAAAGAGTCTTATTTTATGTCTACCAAACCCAGCAATTCTGAGGTTATCCCATTTCTGTCTTGGCAACTTTTTTTTTCTTTTTTGTATGTGTCAAACCACTAATACATGCAGAGCAGGTGCTTACTATCTGATAGTTTTCTGCACCCACCTCTTCTGCTATCTCAAAATGAAGGACTCAAAATGTAAATCCACAAATATGACTGCTATTCTTGGCAATACTGGGTCATATAAAACACAACATTTTGGCTATTTCTAGCTTGTAAGGGTCAAGATAAAGCATAGTGAAGGGTTCTCTCTCTTTTTTTTTTTTTTCCCACATTTTTAATATAAACCTCAAATCAGAGCCAATAATTAGGTACCCCAAAGCTTAGTCTTATGTATGCAAAGCTCCACTTCAGTTAGCACACTAGTGCTTGTTCAATATTGGACAATATGTCATTCTGCTGACAGATGCAGACAATGACTTCTTTGGAGCTACTTTGAAGTTTGTTGTGCTGGTTGGTTGGACCTTGTCAGATGTTCCTCCTTAGCTTGCCCCAGGGCTGCCTGTTTGTAGGGGGGTGAACCAGAAACTCAGCCTGCCTACCAACAATGGTTTTTCAGCTCTTTAGGGTATAGCTGGAAAGGAGATCATGTCATCTGGAATAAAGGAGACGGCTTAGTCTTTTGCTTGACAGAAATCAAAAGCATGTAGAGGATATTATTCAGGATATTATCCATGCCCTTATTCAGGATAGATAGTGGAGTAAAGAAAAAGGATGATTTCCTCCTTTGTGATTTCAGTTTGGTTTCATGTTAGCACACTACTGTGTTTTAGCACCTGGCCTAAAAAGAGCATGCCAAATATCTTGGCTCCTAATTTGGAATGTCTCTGCAAGTGTTATTTTCTCAGTTCTCTCCAATTGCACTGAAGATCGGCTGTATCATTCATTTATTGCCAGGATGTCAGCTCTAAACAATATAAGTTATCACCACCCTCCTCATGCATCTGTTTTTAAGAAGCATTTTCATGCATTTTCCCAACTTGTTGTTCTCAGGAGAGAGGAACTTCCTCATATATACTTATAAATACAATAAATACAAATATTTTAGAATATGCTTTTTCAGTATATACCTGAGAGACTCAACACCAGTTGCTGATATACTGAGAAAGTTGCTTATCAGACTAAGTACTGTCCGTGTATGTAGATCTAATTGTTGTTTCTGCCTGATTTTTGGTTCTGTGATTGTGCCACACACAAGGGTCCTGGACCATGACTAGCATGCTTAGGTACCCTCACAAAACCTATAAACCATAATGATGAAGAATGGCAACTGTGCCTATTCTGTGGACTTATAACAGTTCTGCAGTGCCAGGTAATCAGATGTGTCATACATCCTGGGCCCCATGTAAGACAGAAAAGAAATGTGTCACAGGCAAGGGAGATGCATCTAACAGCCTGTGGATTTATGGTCTCTCTCTCTCTCTCCACACAGAAATATACCTACAAACACACACATGCACATTATATTTTATATAGGTATAGATCTCTATATAATGTAGATTTAATATATATAATTATATGTGTACATGTACATATATACTAAAATGACCTTTTATTTTATGAGTACCAACTGATAATCAAGAAAAACTTTGAGCTGCTGAGTTAAGGAAAGCTTATAAAAGTGCAGCTATTGTTCAAACGCAAAATTGTCACAGGATGTGGTTTTCAAATGGTACCAAGGGATAAAGTTTAAATGTCAGGAGTTATGGTTTACATGGTGAGGCATTCTACTTTTAGAAAGCAATTTTGTCTGCCCGAGTTTCTGTGCTAAAATTCACCTCTAAAACAGCACAAATCTACATAAAAGTCTACAGTGCCATGTTATCAGTAACTTTTTTCTTTTCATAATTGCATAGTTTTAAAACTAGAAGCAGCTCACAGTATTATTGCTCAGATCACCTCCTACAAAGTAAAGGACATTACCAGTAACTAACATTTTTATGTCCCTTAATTTATTGAGATATTTCACCAGACTACTCCACGAGCAGATCAGTTTAATTTGTTTTAAAACTGCTCCTTTACAGGAACTTAGAAATAGAAAACAAAAGGTCCAACAGTTGGAAATTAAAGCTAAGTAAACTCAGGTTTAAAGCTAAGTAAACCCCAGGTGGTACTGTTGACAGTGAGGGTAATTAACTATTAATATGCTATAACTAAAGATGTGTAATCCTTCACAATTTAATGTTTTAGGTACTACCCTTTGAAAAAATGTACCTTGGTTCTGACAGTCAGCTGATAAAGGTCCACGTGCAGAATAGATAGTCAAGAGGGAAGAAGAGGTAAGTGGGTCTCTCTGTTCTGGCTCAGATTTTCCAGGTTTCCTGGCAACCCCCCAAATAAGTTGGAGATACTTCATTTGCTGTGAGTACTGTATTTGCATTTAATGGCACATTATCTGACCTTGTAGTGACCCATATTATCTAAGGATTGGACACAGAGATAGATGTGAGACATACATTAATATCTAATATATCCCACATGATGTATGCTGACAGGTAAGGATAATGAAGTTGAGAGCACCAGGTGTTGTGGTTTTACTCGGGTGGGCAACCGAGCTCAACCACAGCCACTCTCTCACTGCCCCTCCTCAAAGGGAAGGGGAAGAAAATACAATACAAAGAGCTCAGAGGTTGAGATAAGGGCAGGGAGAGATTGCTCAACAATTATCATGACGGGCAAAACAGACTCAAAGTACGGAGATAGTAAGATTTATTGCCTATTTATTGCCTATTTATTGTCTATTACTAACAAGCTAGAGAAGTGAGAAACAAAGGAAAGAAACCAAAAACGCCACCCCCCTTCCACCCTCTTCCACCTCCTCCCCCCGAGCAGCGCAGGGGGACGGGAATGGGGGCTGCAGTCAGTCCATAGCACTTTGTCTCTGCTGCTCCTTCCTCTCTGCCCCTGCTCCAACGTGGCATCCCTCCCATGGGATGACGTCCTTCCTGAACTGATCCTGCGTGGGCTTCCCACAGGCAGCAGCTCTTCACGAACTGCTCCAACATGGCTCTGTACCATGGGATCCATCCGTCAGGAGCAACCTACTCCCACTTGGGTCCTCCACAAACAGTACATACCCCCAAGACCCCATGCTCCTGTGTGGGCTCCTCTCCACGGGCTGCAGCTCTGGCCCAGGGCCTGCTCCTGCGGTGTCCTCCACAGGCCACAGCCTCTTTCAGTGCAGGAGTTCCAACAGAGTCCCCCATGGGCATTAGCTCCTGCCAAGTCACCTGCTCCACCGTGGTCTCCTCCACAGGCTGCAGCGTGGAACCCTGCTCCACCGTGGTACTCCATGGGCTGCAGGGGGACAGCCTGCTTCACCATGGCCCTCACCACAGGCCGCAGGGGAACTTCTGCTCTGGTGCCTGGAGCACCTCTCCCCCTCCTTCCTCATCAACCTTGGCATCTTCAAGGCTGTTTTTCACTTCTCTCTCTCTCTCCCATCTGCTGTTCCCCAGCAGTTTTTTTTTTTCCCTGTCTTAAATGTGCTCTCACAGAGGAGCAAACAATATCACTTATTGGCCTGGCTCTGGCCAGCGGCGGGGCCCTTATTTAAATTGGGGCAGCTTCTGGATTCTTCTCAAAGAAGCCACCCCTATGGCCCCCTGATACCAAAACCTTCCCATGTAAACCCACTACACCAAGTGAGTGGGAAAAAAGTTCAAGTCCCTATGGCAGTGAAAGAGTTGCCTCACCATATTCTCTGCAATAGGAGCAGGCCAATCCCTTTTCTTCACATGAACACAGGGAGCTGCCCCATGGGTCTTAGGCTTACAAAGGTCTGAAGCCTTGGGATCACATCCAAAGGCCTGTGTTACATGTGAGAAACTGCTTTCCCCAAAATGTCATCTCTGATTTTGCTCATAGAGATGGTCACTGGGGGACAGTTTCATTCAGTGATCTATTTGTTGCATGTTAGGTAACCGCTCTGAGCACCTTCTCTCTTGGAGAGAAGGATTTGTGGGTTACTGAATGAAAATTAGCTTTTGCGAATACTTATTTTGGCACTTCATTTCACTTCTTGGCAAATTATCTGAGGTGGCAGTGTTTTGTTTTTTTTTTTTTTACTTTCATTAACTCTGCTACCTTCTCCAGCAGTGCATTGCTGACAAGTTTAACTGCTTGCATTGTTAAGAGCAGTTGTTCAGTCTGTGTCTGTATTGCTCAACAGTGTGTGTATTGTTGGGAAAAATATTGTTCAGATCAAGCAAACTTTGTATTGACCTCAGAGGAAAACACTCTTGTGGTTAAACCTGCATTTATACATGTGTCCAGTGTTTCTGTCTCTTTCTGTTTGGCTTGCCACAAAGAGTTATCATGGTGGTGTAGGGAAGAGGAGGAACCAAAACACATGCTTCTTGCTAAAAAACTTTCTCTCTTAACATCCTAATTTGGACATTTCCTGGATCAGTGAAGACTCAGACCCTCGTCTGTGGGGAGGAACTTGACAGCTTTGCTCTCTGGCTACCACACAGTCTCACCTAGTCAGACATATGGCATCTGTCCCTGACCATCTGACTGCACACCTACACACAGAAGAAAAACCCAAGAAAATTAGATTCCCTTGGGTTTCCCTAAGAATGTAGCTCCAGAAGATTAATATAGAAAACTGTGGGTTGGATGGAAGTGGTGGGAAGAGGGAAGACGATGTTGTGGTTGTGGTTCAGGACTCAAGAGATCTATTGCTAATTGAGCTCCTCCATTGGTCCCTGAGTGACATTGAGCAAGTCACGTAGTATTTCCAGGCGTTAGTTCTGTCTGTATGTCGAGTCAACACTTTCTTAAGCTAAGACCTCATGTTTGAATTAGTGGGGCTTGATGCAAGATGTAAGTGAACTCATGTAATTATAGAGGTCTGCAAGTTATTTAACTGTGTGATTTAAATGAAAATTTGTTTTAATCTGCTACAAAATTCTATATTCAGCATATTCTATAAACGCATTGGCATTCAGATGAAAACTTGGCCAATGTCACAGAACATGACTTTTAGAGGACCAGAAAGCAACAAAGAGAAAAAAATTATTGTATTTTTAAAACTACCATGTACTGACCAGAACTACCAGAATATGACCACATTTCATTTGCTGATAGACAAACAATGAAGTTTGCACGTGAACGTCCTCTTCCACAAGTTGCTTCAAAAAGCTAAACTCTTACCCCAACTGTTTGAGCTGACTGATACAAAGAAATATAAGTAACCATTGGCTGGCTTCAGCAGGTCGGTAGATTCCATTACAAAGTTAATTTTAACATGTATCATTGACTGCAGTCAATATAGAGGTTATGGTGGGAACAATGGTCAAGGTAGGAGCAGAAATGCTAACTCAAGGGTACATCTAGCCCTAGTCTTTTATAAGAGTTGCCCTGAAAGGCAGCCCACAGGGCAGCCATGTGAGACACTTTCCCTAGGTGACCTCACGGACTCCAGCTATGTGCAGAATTTCCTGAGAAAATTCTGAAACAGCAATCTGAAGACTGTTCTAAAATATGTCTGTCAACAGAGGAAGATACATATAATGTGGATCGGGCAGTTTAGGGATTGTCAGAGTTGGGGGCCTAGAAAAAGTGCGTCTGTTCAACAGTCTTCTCTATGCTGTTGCAGGTTGTCTCTTTGGCTTGCAAACTCTCCAACCTTCATTGCTTTGTGAAGCTGTTTGTGGCTTTTGCTTCCAACTCATACTGACTTTAACAATGACAATAGTGTAAGAGAGAATGGCCTCAAGTTGCACCAGGGGAGGTTCAAATTGGAAAATAGGAGACATTTCTTCTCAGAAAGAGTGGTTAGGCATTGGAACGGGTTGCCCAGGGAGGTGGTGGAGTCACTGTCCCTGGGGGTGTTTAAGGGAAGGTTGGACGTGGTACTTAGGGACACGGTTTAGTGGGTGGTATTAGTAGTAGGGTGATGGTTGGACCTGATGATCTTGGAGGTCTTTTCCAACCTCAATGATTCTATGATAAGCAAATGTACGTACACTGCAGGTAACTGTAAGACTGCAAGTTATAAAAGGCAGATCAATGGCAATGCCTCAAGGCTAAACCATCAGAATACCATACAGAATAGTAAAGAAAGCCACTTCCTACTTTGAGAACAATTTGTGGCCAAAATGTATCTGTTTATGGGTCTGCTGCCTTTCAGTGTATTAAATCCCCTTCTAAGCCTGCTGATACTGTCTGCCTCCACAAATTCCTGTGGCGACAAATTCCAGAAGTTCGCTACTCTTTGTATAAAAAATGTGCTTCATTGTAGCTGTTTTAAACTATTCTCCTACTAATTCAGTAAGTATCCACTGTTACAGCATTGTGGATTACGGTGAAAAACAGTTTCATGTTCTTTTTATCCATCAATATCGTGATTTTGTAAACCTCAAGAATATCCCATTCAACCTTCTTCTCTACAAATTTAAATGTCCCAAGATTTTTTTCTTTCTTACTGTAAGGAAGCTTCTTCATCCTCTTGATCATTCTAAGTACTTTTCTCTGCTCTTTCTGTATCTCCACTACATCCCTCTTTTAGACATGGAGACCAGGGCTACAAAGAGCACACCAAATGTGTGCACAAAAAAAAGTTTTAAATGGTGGCAAAATGATGCCCACCAAGTTGCTTTCTATAACCTTTTTGTGAAACAATGCAGTTTGGTGGCTCTCTTTAGGCTGCTGCTGCACATGGAGCCATTGATTTCAGAGGTGTAGCTCTTTCTTGGTATGTAGTGGTCAGGTCTGAGCTCAGCATGGGTAGACCTGAAATATGTCATTTCTACCTATATGTGTCACTTTGTGCTTGTCTACAGTGAAATTCATCTGCCAATTTTTGTCCATTCTCTCAGCATCTTACTGCCTGAAAGGCCTTATTGTTGCCAGCCTGCTGGCGTCTGATGGGTTGCCCCTTTCTCTGAGGGGGAAAAGGATTTTTGTGCAGGAGTTAGCAGGGTTGATTGATAGAGCTTTAAGCTAGATTTTAAGGGGAACAGGATGAAAACAGTCTCACCAGTGATAAGCTATGGGACAGCACAACTCTCACTGCATGCTAGTGAGAACCTTCAGTCTGCTCCACAAAGTGCTGGGTACAAAGAAGCACGTTTGAAATGTTTCTTCAACAATGCACACAGCATGAGGAACGAGCAAGAGGATCTATAAGCGTTGGCTCAGTCCCAGAACTACGACATCATTGGCATAAGCAAAACCTGGTGGGAAGAGTCCTGTGACTGGTATGTTACAGTGGATGGTTACAAGCTCTTCAGAAGGGACAGGCAGGGCAGGCAAGGTGGGATGATGGTGCTGTACATAATGGAGGGCATGGGCTGTATGGAGCTTGCAGTTGGTGATAACACAGTTGAGAGCTTCTGGGTAAGGATTAAGGGACAAGCATATAAAGTGGATGTTGTGGGAGTCTACTATAGATGACCCAACCAGGATGATGACACCGTTGAACTATCTTTAAGGAACTAAGAGATACCTCTAGGTCAGCCACCCTTGTCCTTATAGGTAACTTCAACTTGCCAGACAAAGCTGATACAAACAGGTCCAGGAGATTCCTAAAACACCTTGATGATAACTTCTTGATACAGGTACTAAGGGACCCAGCTGGAAAACTGGGAAACTGCTTTTGAAGACATGTGGGTCAATCATTGCTGATCAGTTTTTAAGCACTTCTGAATAACACAGAAACAGGCAATTCCAAAATGTCAGAAATTAAGCAAGTGGGGTAGAAGGCTGACTTGGCTGAACAGGGGTCTTCCTGTAAATATTAGGTGAGAAAAGAAAGTGTATGGTCACTGGAAGTAGGTCAGGTAACATAGGAGAACTACAAAGATGCTGTTTGCCCATATAGGGAGAAAAATCATGCAGCCAAAACTCAATCAGAGTTAAAGCTGGCCATTACGGTGGGGGATAATTTAAAGTGCTTTTAAAGATATGTTACAGCAAAAGGAGGACCATAGGTAACATTTGTACTTTACTTAATGAGGATGGTCACCTCACAAATGGGGACATAGAGAAACCAGAGATGTTCAATGTCTTCTTCACCTCTGTCTTCAACACTGATGATGGACCTGGGTTCCCTGGAGCCCTGAGCTGGAGGACCATGACTGTGGGAAAAAACAGCCAACTCCTAACGTGTGCTGGATCTGCTGCTTCAGCTATATGCATATAAGTCTATGGGGCCCGATGGGATTCATCCCAGGGTACTGAAAGAGCTGGCTGATGTCATCGCAAGACCTTTCTCAATTATTTTTCAATGGCCTTGGGAATCTGGAGAGGTCCCAGTCAACTGGAAGCTGGCAAATGGTGTCCCAGTTTTCAAGATGGGCAAGAACGAAGACTCTGGTAATTACAGGCTTGTCAGTCTCACTTCAGTGTGATCATGGTAAGATTATGGAGAAGATTATTCTGGGAGTTATTGAAAAACACCTGAAAGATGATGCATTCACTGGTCACAGCCAACACAGGTTCACAAAGGGAAAGTCTTGCCTAATGAACTTAATTGCCTTTTATAACAAGATTACCCACATAGTTGATGAAGGGAAGCCAGTTGATGTAATCTTTTTGGATTTTAGCAAAGCATTTGATACTGTTTCTCACAATATCCTTCTGGACAAAATGCCCAGCGTACAGCTAGACAAATACATAAATCTATAGGTGAATAAGTGGCTGTAGGAATCCATTATTGGAGTAGAAGCTTTTTCAGGCTTTGCTTTTGCTCTGTTGCTCAATATTCCAGACTAACTTCTTTTCTTTTTTGCCTGTGTTAGACTTACTTTTTCAGGATATCTCAGATACGCCTAACTGATCAATGTTCTGAGCCCAGAGAACAACTTCCTTCACCATAATGTAGTCATGCTGTTGGCAGCGTTTCAGTTACCTTTAGCTGTTCAAAACAATTCTAGTTGTTTATGTTTATGAATCTGAGACAGAAGAGATGATACAAAACAGGGGGAAACCATGACCTTTGAGACCAGCTGCTGGGAGACTGTGACCTTTGTGACCAGCTGCCAGAGTCCAGGTGGTGTTCTCTAGAGCATCTCAAAGGGCATCACATGCTTATGTGTGGAAAACTGAGTCAAGCTCCTTACACCACCAGTTTGTGTAGTGCTAAATGAGGAAATAAAATACACCTTGTCTTCCTTGCCACAGTCCACTGCATGTACTTCCGTACAGAAACACAAATGTACCTGATAAGCAAAGTCTTTTTTTAATAGAAATTGGCTTAACATGAGGATTTTGGGGGTATATTTGGCTCAGTGTAAAACATGAAGGACTGGTAGAATGATTGGCAGGGACAGAAAGGCTGAATACAAACTTTAGGAAAAGAAAAGAAGATAATCAAAACAGAATGGTAACTGAAGCATTTTTTAAATGTTTGGCTTTTGGGATCACTTTCATCATTTCCCTAATGGCCATTTACACTGCCAAAATTACTGCTATTCATTATAGTACTACTTCCCCCAGATAAACAAAAGGTCCGTAAAGACTGAGCTACATTAAGGCTTTGGTTAGGGTAAACCCTGCACTGAATTTTTGGCTTATGAACATGTAAGTTACCGTACTTTTTCTAGGAACTGAATTGTTAAAAGACATTGTCCTCAGACACTGCTTTGTCATTGGCTTAGATCAGAGGGGAAGTAAAATATCCTAGAAAGAAAATACATTGTGGAGCTTTTTTTTTTTTTTTTTTTTTTTTTTTTTGTCCACTGACATAATTTAGTAGCACTGAACTTTTCCATTTCTTCCTGAACCCACTAAATTATCGTTGGCATTTCAATCAAAGGATTGAAATCAATACACCTCTAGTCTTCATTCAGATTTTCTGTATGTTCTGAGTAGCCACTTATCTCAAGGGAGGATTTTTCTTTATAGTTACTCAGGCTTAAATAGAAACTCTCTACACAGATGATGTCCATAGCTCATGATCTTACAGAGTTAGAGTTGAAACAGTCTGGGTGCCTGCTCCATTAAGGGTTCAATGTAAAATGATATGCATGAAGGCTCAGTCATACAAGATGCTATTCTAACCTAGAAGAGCCTTTGAGAAAATTAATACTCTGTTTTGAATCATTTGGCTGTTTGGTGTCCCCATGTGATGTGGGATCTGGGTGACAGAATGTATTTAAAGCCTAGAATGTATTTAAAGCCTAGAATAAAGTTCCATGCTTGTTACAGTCTGGACATCTCAGACCACCTACTAGCTCAAAGGCATTTTTGGAAGACAACATTTAGAAATGTATCTTTCCTACCACTGGCTATCAAGGACATGCATACACACGCAGACCTATTGACCTTGGAAAAATATTCAAAGTCTTCCCTCAGTAAGATTCCAGGGGTAGATATTGCATTATTATTGTCTCCATAAGCTCTACATCCTGGCACTAGTGCTATTCCTTACTCGCTTGATGTGAACAGCAACAATGGAAAAAATCTCACATACTAACTGGCTAGTGATAAAGCCATCAAAAGCCAAGCAATAAGCAACAACATATTTGAAGAGTGACGTCTCCTTCACTTGTCAAGGAGTGCAAATGTACCAGTTGCCAGATTATTCTATTTACAAAGAAACAGAACAGCAGTGGAAGATTAATTCCTGAGGTCATCATCCTTTAATCCAGGGCAAAAGCTGAAGAATATTGCCCTTTTTAAAGTCAGCTAGACAAGATCTATTACTATGGATAACATAAGGTAAGGAAGGAAGCTGAAATTCTTACTTCCTATCATTTGATCTAGTGTATTTAGAAACTCAGATCATAGTGGAAACCCTTTAAAGGAGGCAGTCTGCTCTCAGTGACCTTATGATTTTAATAGGTAGGACAGACTGGATAGACAGAAATCATCCCAAAGAAAGAGCTTCATTTCTTTCTGTTCTATTCTACACTGCACACATTTTCAGGTGTCTTTGAAGGTTTTTTTTTGTTGTTGTTGCTGTTTATTTGTTTTGTTTTGTTTTTTTCCTGTAGGTTAGCCTTTTCTAGATTTCCTCATGCTCTTGTCTCAATTCTCCCTAATTGATCTACAGGTTTCTTGAATGGCAACATCTTAAACCAAACTATTCCAGCTAAACTCTTGTCATCCTAAGCATGTGAAAAGGATTTTATTCATGTCCTTTGCAGACAATGTTCTTGTTTCTCCATCCAAATGAGTTTCTTTCCTTCAACAACAACAGAGCTCAGTTGGTACTTTCAGCTTAAGAACCATCAAAAATTCCAGAGATTACCTGAAGAGCCACTGCCGCATCTTGCCTTTCTCAGATATTTCCTTCAGGTGCTTAAGAGGCACTCAGGATAAACAGAGTGTGCTTTAGGCATCCCAAGACTTAGGAAATGTGTAAGACTGGACAGTATGGACCATTCGTTTAGTTGTAAGTAGATAAGTTATATAAATCATGTCCTAGGTTGCACAGAGTCTGTGGCAGAAAAGCCTGGGGCATGCCCAAGATTTAAAGAATCTGCTCAGCTATTATACCCAACCATTACCTTGGCTAAAAAGTAGATAGATCAGCTTTAATTTTTCAAAACAGGAATAGTGCATCACAGATACTCTGGTGTTTAATTTAAATGCTGTTGCATGGTGCTTTAGCCTTTGCAAGGCTAAGACCCTCTTGCAAGGCTCTGACCTGCTTTTTCCTTCCATTTGCTCCAGACCATGCATGTTTAACTTAAAGAGTTAAGATGGATGATAAGTAAGAAGACCTTGAAATTGTTTTAAAACTGTGATAGGAATTAAACAGTAGGTAGTGAGACCTTACAAAGATTAAAACTCTCCGAAATGAAACATGAGCTTCTGTACAAACAGTTAATGGTCCCTCAGACTTTGAAGGTGAATGAGACCATCACAGTGTTAATTGAAATATGCTTAGCTTCCATTGACACATTTGTTGTAAACTTTTTAACAGCAGGAATGAATTTTACTGAAATCATCATCACATCTGAAGACTAAAAAGATTTGGAATAGACCGTATAAACAGTCATGTCTAGTTATCATTCTGACTTGGTGATAAACTGTGCTCCAGTGCAGCCTTCAGAGTGAACTACAAAGCAAATCTCAAGAAACTGTTAGTGCACAGTGCCGTCACTCACACAGCTCTCACACAGAGTCAAGACATAGAAGGAGGAAGGATGTCTTCTGAGAAAGTCTCTCAGTGACACTGGATGTTTATTTTGTTGTATGTAACATGCCAGTCAAATCTTTTAATCTGTTAGGAGCAAATATGCAGCAAAAGGACACCAGCGTGAGTAAAGGCATCAGCTTTCAGTCCAGCTACAGCAAGACTCATACACTATACCACTCATTGCACAACTGCTAATGCTATTTATGCTATGTTGAACTGTTCATTCTCAGCTGGGAGTGATTTGTGATGATTAAGCAAGTAATAATATCATATGTCAACATGATGCTTTTTTTTACTGGGAATATAAACTGTTTTCCTGCAATCAGAGTTGATCATAGGGGAAAAAATGCAGAAGCAATGGTCCTGGAACATCTGTGGGAAGCGAAGTGTTAGAAGCAAAGTTCCTTGCACAAGAAATGAAGGACCTTGGTCCTCAAATCTGGCTGAGGAAAGAGTGATGGCTGTGAAAGAAGAAAAGAATCAGACAGGCATAACAGCATGATACAAAAAGCAGACAGGCAGACTCTCCAAGGGAGAGAGAAAGGGTATGTGAAACTGTTAGTTGCTAACCCCTTCATTAATGATTGTGACTAATTATAGCAATTAGCAATGAATGCATAATGCCATATCTGATATGTAGTTATTTCACTGCAAAGTACAAGTGCTGTCATACATATTTTCTTTCACTTCTTAGCCAACGTTAGCTAATCAGATGAAAAACCTCTTGATTATGTCTGAGAACAGAAACTCTACTCTCTGTAGTAGCCTTGAAGTAATGACATATCTTATTTGTGTAAGCAAATGGTTACTTCATTTTAATTTACTCTTGGGTCACTTTGGGGGTAACAAGGAACACAGAATAACACCGTATTAAGCTGATGAATGGCCAGTCAACTGAATCATCGCAAATGAGGAGAAGAGTTCATTAATCCAGTCGTGAAAGCATTCTGGCTCTTTTTGCAAGTGAATTCCACGATTCCTAGCAGAGAAGCAGAAGAAAGCTTTCTAGCTCTTTCTTTGGCCTACTTTCTTCTGTTGGTGCTTCCACTGGGAAATCTTTTTCAGTTGTAAAGATTTTAGAAAAGGACCACGTGGGAGAAATGATGGTGAATTTTTGGTAATGAGACTATAATTTTTGAGCCTGAAATTTTAATGAGACTATATTTTTGGTAACGAATCCATAGTGCCTGTACTGTATATGTCAGCCTAATGCAGAAGTCCTAAATACCCTGGAGTGGTGCAAATAGCATTAGGCACCTGTTTCTTTGCAACAGCATGCTGGCAAATATGCTAGGTATGGATATATTTGTATGCTATACACATATGCTATGCAACCAGAGGTCAGGCAATGCCAGAAACAGCAGTAGACATCAAAATCTGTGGAACTGAAGATAAACCAAGAAGCAGAATTCAATTTCTGATGAGGATATCTAAATATAGGCTATCTGGGAGGTATTCAGTCAATACCTTTTGAGATACCATATACCATCTTTCCTGTCTTGTAAAAGCTGCTCAGAGAGGGTCCTCCACAGGCCTTGTGTCATATCTTGTAGTTTCCTGTGGATGCTGTATTTACTCCTGGGCACTCAAAAGGCCCTTAACATTAACTCGTGAGCAGCTGAGTCAGCTCTAGAAGTGTTTTGACTTGTTCTTGGAGCTCACTCTGTAGCCAGGGGAAAGAAGGCAGCTTCCCACTGAGTAGGAAAAAAGCCTGTGGAATGATGTGGAATTCAGAAAGGGATGAGAATAAGAGTGAAGAGCTGTTGAATTGTTCTGTATGCATATTAATTTGCAGCATTTTGTGTCAGATATAACATTTAAAATAAAATGATCTGTTCAAATCCCTAAGCATGAACAGATCAACTTTGTAAGCATCCATTCACTTTAGATTTATGACCAAATAAAGCATATGAGAAACCTACCCTAAATTAAAGCAAATAATTCTAAGGAAAACAACAATGGGTTATCAGAAATAACAAAGATGAAAACCTTGATGTATGCCAAGATGCATATACATCAAGAGATGATGAAACAAAAAGAGACATTAGATATAAGTAATGAATCATAAAAGTGCATGATTGTAAAAAAGACTGCAAGCTTTTCAACTAAGTTTAGAAAAGTCAGGGGGGTGTCTTTGTCCACACATCACAAAGGCAAGTAAACAGAAAATACTCCCCAGTTAAAGTCAGGTTTGGAAGGAGCGAGAAGATTTTTCTCACTAAACAGAATTGGAATTTCTGAAGATCAAATACGAGAAACTGAAGTAGGAAGCACAGGAAGAAAGCAAGTGAATGAATTTGTTTGTACAGACTTTATCATATCTATGCAGCTAGGTGACTTAAAATTTTTACCTGTCTAAAGTATCAGTTTACCACTATGAAACTAAACTCATAGTTATTAAAACCAAGATTTATTCCTTTCAGTTGGAAGCCTTGAACATGTAAACTGCATTTGAGAGCCTGTTTACATCTGGAGTTAAAAAACCTGGAAAAAAGACTAATCAAGTCTTGGTTGTTTGAACAAAACCCTAAGTAGGATATTAATATCAAGGAGGTACCTTACCATATTTTTCTGCATGGAGTAATCTGGTTGAGCCCAAACCATCCACTTTCTCTGGCAATAATCAAAGGTTGATCTTATTTCAAATACCTGTCAGCAAACAGGATGAAAAAAAATAGAGAAGTAGAACACTGAACACCTACTTCCTATTTTTTTCCCCATTGTGCTTTCAGTTTTTCATTACTTGTTAGTAATATCCCATGAAAGGTGAAGAGAGAGGGAAGGTGTTTCTGACCTCCAGCTGGTGCTACCAAGACTGCTGCCTTTCATAGAATCATGGAATCATAGAATTATTAGCGTTGGAAAAGACCTCCAAGATCATCTGGCCCAACCATCGAATCTTCAACATGAATGAGTTTTGAATTCATTTCAGAGGTGATGAATGAGGAAATAAAAATGAAATAAAACATACAGTTACTAGGTAATACTGCAGACTCTCTGGAAGTTGAAATGATTACCTTGCTCATAAGAAATATTCCTCAGCTCTGAGAATAAATGTGGCATTTCAAAGAGGTAGTACAATGGTGATGGTAATGGGTAGTCCATTCGCTCATGTTCTTACTCACTACTTGCTGTAGACTTTATGTTGCTTTCTGCTAGAAAAAGTGGAAAAAACTTGCTTCCTTTGTCCTGGATGCTGCTTTCTGGGTTATATGAAGCTACTGGGAGGAGGAGGAGATTTCAAGTATCTAGACGTGCACACCTGGAAGTAGCATCTGGATGAGAAGACGGGACAGACAATGTGAGAACATGAGGGAGCCCACAGGCAAGATCCTCTAGTGTTTAGACAGGGGAAGATTTCTGAGAGGCTTAGGGAACAGATATATAGCCATGTCTTGGAGATGGTGGGAAAAAAGCCTTCCCAGTGGACCCCATATAGGCTGTCCAGTGTTTGTTGTAAGCCAGGACACCAGAAAAAAGCTGTTGACCTGAGAGAAGACTGGTGAAAAGGATCTGCTTGCCAAAGGGCAATTTTGTTTTCTAACCTTTTATTTTAATCTGTCTCATCTGTTGGATTCAGCTCACTCTGTCTTCAAAAATTACTGTTTTCTCTTTTTTCTTTCTCTTTTTTTTTTTTTTCTCTGTGTTTTCAGAAATCTTGGCTGTAGAGATCCAAATCCTTTGCTATTTTTGGCACTCTCCCTGTAAGTGCAGACAGATGCACCTCAAAGTAGTGTCTGGCTTGTAAGCATTTAAGAGTCAGCAAGGCCTGGATACATCCCATTGAGCATTAGGCATAAACCTGAAGTAATTAAGGGAAGGAATAACTTTTTCTAAGTGCAGTTCACTGTAAAAATAGATGTTTAGGGAAGACTTTACTTGGAAATGCCTTGCCATGCATGTGAGAAGTGGGCTGGAGGCATGGAACAGGGCAAGCCTGTTGCTCCTGCTGACTATGTGGGCACCTTGTGTATTAAATTTCTAGTGTCTGAGGATGTGAATCTGTCTCCAAGAACTAATAAATTTAAATGCTTTTCTTAAAAGAAAGTGCACAATTTTATGGCAAGCTAATAGAGAATTTGGTCAGTGATAAGATTTTTCTTATTGTGAATTTTATTAGATTGATTTGACAAGATAAACACCCTGTTAGTATTAGATCTCACGCAGTATCCTATATTTCTAGTCTGGTACTTCTAATAAGGTACCATTCCTGTGAATTACAACAAGTAGTGCAATGTTTGCTTTTTTAGGGAATACAGAAGGCTGTTTACAATGGAGGACAAATGTTTCAGATATTAACTGGTAGTTGTAATGTTCTCCTGTTCTCTTATTTGAAAGCAGTTGTTAAGGAATAGGAAAAAGGAGATGAATGTGTGGAACCTTACACGAGGGCAACAGTGCTGTGATCCTCTCAGCAGACATGGGAAGCTGTAGTAACTATTTCAATAATACCTAGAGGAAAGAGAGATGCTGCCATAGAGTGATATCAGAAAACTCAGTAAGTGAGTCTCTTGGAAAAATAATTGTTGTTTCTCTTTGTTAAAGAGAAACTAAGACAAAGCTGAGAGAAGAACTAGCAAACTATTAAGAGCTACTTTGTGGCCACTGCACAATCATATGTAACCTGTTGTAGGTGGCCCTGCTTAAGCACGGGTTTGGACAAGATGACATCCAGAAGTCCCTTACAACCTAAATCATTCCATCAGTCTCTGATTCTGTGTTTCCTAGGCTGGAGCTTATCTTGTTTTTCAGAACAAGTTCATTCTTTCAAGAAAGAAGGGGAGAGACTCTCAGGCTAGAAGTGGCTGCTTGTAGACAGGGGGATCTATGAGGCAGGCAGTGCCATTTACTTTCTCCCAGTGCGTGTGGGGTACTCTGGGCCATTGCTGTCTGAGCCACTTGTGTGCTACTCAATGTAAGTGTTAAGAATCATAACCAGTGCAGAGAACCAGGAAGCCACATATTGTGCGGTTGTCTTGAGTCAAATCTAAGTGAAGAATAGATTTAATTTCCATCAGATCTTAGTAATATATATCTGATGCATCTGTCTGCATATACGTATATCCATATACAGCATTTACGATTATGTCTATATATTGGCATCCATATATATCATGGACAGATGCATATATAGTGCATATATTAGAGTGCTACTAAGAGGTTTCTTCAATTTATCACTACTGTTCTGTTTTTAGAACAGAAGTATAAAAATTATATGAATTTGCGCCAAACACTAAAATAATGTCAGGTTAGTCATAAAAAGAGTTTCTTTAGTGAAAAAAATACAGATTTTGCAGGCTTGTGACTTCAGCAAATACAGTAAGGTTACTGTCTGGTGAGAAGAGCAGAGCTTTGCATCATCCATAGAAATCAAAACCATCTGTGAGCCTAAGAAAGCACTGCAAGGAATCCCAGCAGGCATCCTTGGACATGATTAACAATAGCACTTTAAAGGAGTACATTTTCAAAGTGATGTGTGAGGTTTTAAACTCCTGACATCCACCAAATGTGATGAAAGTCATGTGGCTAAAAGTCGTGCAATACTGTGAAAATTGAGAAGATTAGGATCATTTCATCAGATGACATGAGAACCATATGATTAAAGTGTCTGTAATTCCAAATTCCAAGCACATGGAAGTTTATAAGGTTCCTTATATCAAGAGATTTTAAATAAGTTGAGAAGTGCAGAGGACATTATGCAAGTTCATAGCAACACTCTGCAGTGCATGTGTAGATAGATAAACAGATAAGTGAGTATAAGCAAAGCATATTAACCTGAATACTTCTCCCCCCATCTCACCCCCCAGATTTATCTACAACTATTTTAAGTTCCTGCATGTTGTAATACAATGCTTGAATATATAGTGTTTATCTAGAAGTTGAAATAGTAGTTTTTATCACAACTAAGGGTTGTGCTGCATCACAATAAATGAGATCTATAATAAATATTCCATCAAATCCCCATGTATAAAAACTAAGATCTGTAAATACTACCTATATTGCAGCTGAACAAGATAATTGCTGATGCATAAAAAAGAATAAAGAAGACAGTATAACAGTAAATATTTTAGGCAACTTTTACCTCAGCTTTAGCTATCTAAAATTAGGTGCTCAGTCTACAGTAACTATTTAGGTTTCTTCTAAAGGCAAAGCACAGATGACCATCCTCTTAGATGCCTATTTTAGTCATTCATTCCCTTCTACCTCTCTGTAATTGCCTTCTGAAGGCACTTTTCTCCCTCCTATTGTAGTTTATTGTTTGTTGTTGTTGTTATTATTATTATTATTATTATTAATTATTATTATTGTTATTATTATTTTGCCAAGACTTTGTCTTGAGTCTTCTCAAGAATCTTCTTATTCCATTAAAAAATATTCTGGACTTTTCTTTCTTGTTTGTCGTTTCCTCCTCCCTTCAGTGGTCTTGCCTTGTTGCCAGAAGGAAGAGGAATATTAGTAAGAAATGGGTGAATCTCAGAAGTTTGGTTCCTTATCTGATGAGTCCTAAATTATGAATTTTTGCATTTCCAAAATTGGCCTAAAAAGTTCATGAGAACAGAAGACTCATGAGAAAAGACTGCCTTGCATGATTTTGAGTGATTTCCCCTTTTCATTTGGCCAAGCATATGATTTGAATAGAGGACTTTGGCATTCTCAGTCATAGTAGTTGCCAGAAACCGGAAGCACAAAGGCATACAAAACTTAAGCAAAATGAAAATAAATTAGCCAAGGGTTTTGAAGCTAAAAATAATTTGGTTCGCAGAGTTCAAGTTTTAAGAAAAGGTTCAGGGTCAGGAGCTGGAAAATATCTAATTTGATCTGGCCTAAATTTATCCATTGATGTATTTTTTTTTTTTAATTTTTATGATTTGGACCTTGTATTTGACATAGATCTGAAATAAAGAAAAGATGGATTTATTCCATGAAATTCCTTCCTGACTGGGGATTAGCAGGCTGTTTCATGAAGAACAGAGAACAATGAGCAAAGAACTTATGCACCTGAGTGGGGAGATACTTACGACTGTTTCTGAATCTGGCCCTGCCAGTGATACAACAAAGAGTCACAGTTCTTTTTACAAGAGCTTGCTACTCATTTCTCTATATAATAGGCCTACAAGCACCTAGCAGTTTATTTATTTATTATTATTTACGGCACGTATCAAACAGTCTGCAAAGGAGGTCAGCATGATAATTTCTGTTTTACAGAAGATGGTAGTGATGTATGTGGATAATTACTTTACTGTGGCAGGTCAGTATTAGATCCGAAGCCTGAAAGCCCAACTTTTCTTTATGGGCTCATATGGCCACTGTTTTTTTTTGTTTTTTTTTTTCATAAACCACATTAATTTCTGAATCCTGCTCCTGTAAGATACACAACTTCCTTTTACTTTAAACATAACTGAACATTGGCTAAAACTTTCAGATTAGTCCTCCAATTCCCACCAAAAACCACCAACAACAACCAAACAAAATGAGATATGATACTTCTGGAACAAATCTAGGATGAAATACTATTTTCCTAAAGAGGACAAACCATGCTTGTTCCAGTACAGATTGCATCAAGATCACCCTTACCATACTGGAATACTAGAGACTACAGCCTACCATCTATTTATATGGGTGCAGTTCTTATGCCATGGAAGAGGTGGCTGCTGCCACAAAGAGAATACAGTGGAAGTATGCAGAGAGAAGAACATTATTATTCAGAAATTGCAGGTGAGGAACATGGCTTGCCCAGAGTCACAAGGAGCATTGGTGGCAGAGGTAAGAGCAGAATTCTCTTTAGAATCAGCACACACAAAAACTGTTGATTTTGGCCTGTAAGGACAAAGCTTTCTGACACTGTTTATTTGGACAGCAATTTTAACTCTAAAAGATGAAGACTAGCTGTAAACCACATGTGGTCAACAGTATCAAAGCATACTAAGGGTTACAGCTGTGTGATGAGGTTCATAGTGGTGGTAAATGCCAAGGCTTCTAAAAGAAGTTGCCTTCAGCCACCTCTTAAAAAGAAGAATACCTTATGTTTCATGAGAAACTAAAAGGTGGTTTTTCATGGGAAGGACACTATCATTTAATTTTTTGCAAATACTTTGTGGATAAATAGTGTTTTTATATGAATCTAAAAATAGTTTGTATAGGATTGAATGGCACCTAATTTTTTGTTACTAAGATGCATGGCTTATGAAAATAGTAGCATTTTGTTGGTTGAAGTCATAATACTGTTTTTGGAAAATGGAATGAAATAAAAGTAGAATGGATGTCTAGATACAGCCCTGCTGGTACTGAAGTCTTTTTAAGCACAAAAGAAGAGTTAAATAGTGCACTCTGCTTGCACTTGAGAATGTATCTTTAGGTTGACTTCCACAGAACAGCTGACATTTGACTGAAATTAGCATGAATTTCTAGGTGAACTCAGAAAATAATTAAAAATATTGCAAAATACTGGGATTCCAAAACCCATCTTATAATAAATTTATTGGTAAATGGATAAGGTGCCACAGCAGAAATAAATATCAATGAAGGAGCACAGAAAAATCTTTTAAAAATGAAGTCATAAAAACTTAATGTGTCCGGAACTAAATGAAGTTCAAATGTTTTCCATTACATTTAGGAAACCAGTTCATTTTAATATGGCATAATTTTTTTTTACTGTACAACTTGTTGTCTCAGCACTTGTAAGGGATACTGTAATCAGAAGAGGAAAAGATATAAACATTTTAACCAAACTAAAAGCAGCATTGCATTAGTTGCTACAAATAAAACAAGATACAGTCTGTAATATACTCAATGCATAAATTCTCATACAAAAGCTTAGTATTGTTATGAATAATGTGTAATGCAAATGCAAAGAATCTGGCAGTTGAACACAGCACCTAACACAAAGAAATTTTTAAGTAAAGGGAATGTTAGTCCAGCAGAAAGTAGTAGAATTTAATAGAACAAGGACTTACAATCTTGTCATGGCACTTCAGCTCTTGCTTTTATGAATCTTAAAACTGTAGCACAAAGAACACAAGTCCTGAAATTATGTTATGGATTCAAGGGTGAATATACCCTTAAGTTTACAAGCTGAATGCCTTAATGTACCTCTGCAGCTTAGATCAATATGCAACTATATGTGAATGTCAGATGTTTTAGAGCACTTTAAAAATCCCATTTGCTCCTGAGAATAATTATACATAAACTAGGCACTTATTATTACTTTTATATGCCTTTAGTGAAATTTGCATATTTTGTGCAAATCAGTTCTTCCAGTTCTGTTTCCTGTGTGAACTCTCTGTTGAGAACCGATCTGCTGAGTATATTTTTAGTGTCCACCTTAGTCTGTATTACCTGATGTATCCACTAGAGTGAATACTACTAATATGCTAGAATGTGGCAAGCAATGAAATACAACACCCAGAAACTCAGACAAAGGCACCAAGGTATTTGAGTAATATACATCTCACCAGAACAGTCCAATAGGCAGCCCTGATGATGAGTAGTAGTAACAAGTAGTAGACAAGTGATTAATATTTAGCATGAGTCAGTGCTCTTAATGCATCAGTGCCTCTAGGGACTCCTGCTCACGAACCAGGAAATTTGGAGCAATGGGTGCAAAAATGGGAATATGGCCAGTCTCCATTACAGGCTGTTCACATAGAAGAGGAAATATGCTGGAAAGGGAATCCATGGAGCAAACAGGCTACTGAGAAGTGATATGTAGGAAAGATAAGGAGAGGGAGTTGTTCTTTATTTTAAGGATCTCCTTGAATCTGTAGAGCTCTATAGGGTAAAACTGGAGACATGACTGTTTGGAGCATTTGCATCAACATCAGATGGGAAAGTAAAGCTGGGGACATCCTCGGGGGCTGCTACAGACCTCCTGATCAATAGAAGGCAAGGGATGAGGCCTTCTCCAGACAACTACTGAAAATCTCCCATCTGCAGACACCTATTGGTATGGGTGATCTCCATAGTCCAGAGAACAGGGGTGAGGGCGATGTGGCTTCAGGCAAAGCACCCAAGGAGCTCTTAAGCTGTGTGGGTGACCCACACAAACTAGAGAGGCTGGCCAGGGGTGTTGCTTTGTGGGATCTGCTGCTCACAGGCTGAGAAGGACTAATGAAGGTTTGCAGTAATGTGGAAAAACTTGGCAGTTTATGTTGCAGGGAGTACAGGAGTACAGTGGAGTTCAGGATCTGGAGGAAGGCTGGGTGGAAAACTGCAGAGCTAGAGCTCCAGACTTTTGAGAACGAACTTGGTTGTTCAAGGAGGTGATAAACCAATATTACCCAATAGAGATGGAGTACTCTTTGAAAGTGAGGGAGCAGGAACAAGCCACCCCTTTGTGTGTGAAAACTGGAAGTTTCAGCACAAGTCCAACTTGACTAACAGGGAGCTTCTTGCTGAACTAAAATACTAACTGTGAACATATGAATTGGAAACAAAGACAGGCAGCTAAGGAAGAGTATAAAGTATCACTAAGGTAAAAATCAGGAAAGTCAAAACCCAAATGATGAGTTAAAAATAACTTCATTAAATTGAGCAAGAAGAACTAGTAAAGGAATGTTAGGGAAGATGTGAGTCTGCTAATATATGAGATGGGTGGATTATGTGGAAAAGGATGAAGTACTCAGGGCCTTTTTTACCTTGCTCATCACAAGCAGAATCTTCCACTTGACCTCTGTACGTAGCAGAGCAATTTGGGAAGTAGCCAGCACTGGATAAACAAGTTAGACACTACTTAAGCTGGACATGCTCATATCCCTGGGACTGACCTAAAGGTGCTGTAAAAATTGGCTGCTGTAGTTGCCTTGCTGGCTGCTGTGATTGCAAGGCTCCTGTGTATTGTCTGTGAAAAATTGTGCTGAATGGAAAAAGTGAACATTATAGTCCTATTGAAGAAACACACACAAAAAAAGGATCTAGAACACTGTCAGCTGCTGGCTTACCTCTGTCCCTGTGAAGACCACGGTGCATGATCTTTTGGAACCCATTTCCAAACTCAAGCAGGACAAGGAGATAATCAGAAACAGTTGGTCTGATTGCCTTTGGTGATGATTTGACTGGCTGTGGGAATGGTGAGGGGGAAGTGGATATTTCTTTAGTAAGGTTTCCAACACCAGAGCTCTCATCTGGAAGTTGACAATGGGTGGGATGATCAGACTGTCAGGTGAGTTGAAAATTGTCTGGACAGCCAGACTCAAAGTGCAGTAATCAATGGATCCATGCCTAGCTGGCAGCTGGTAACAAGCAAAATACTTCAGGGTTGATACTGGTGCTGATCTTCCGTGTTTTTTGTCAGTGACCTGTATAATGAGACAGAAAACGCTGTCCAGCAAATTTGCAGGTGTCACTAGGTTGGTGAGGAGCTGCTGACACATCAAAGGACACAGTTTTTATGCAGATTGACCTTGAGAAACTTGAGGATTGAGCCAGCATGAATTTAAAGAAAAAAAGAGTACTTATCTGCACCTGGGAGACTGGAAACAGGCCGCATAACAGCTTTGCTGCAGGACATCTTGGGAATGTGGTGGGGGACAAATAGAGTTACAGGCTCATGTAGGTTGGAAAACACCTCTAGAGATCATCTTATTGAACCTTCAGCTCAAAGCGAATCCCATTAGATCATAAAATCACAGATTCATAGAATGGCTTGGGTTGGAAGTGACCTTAAAGATCATCTAATTCCAAACTCTGCCATGGACGGGGACACCTCCCACTAGGCCAGGTTGCTCAAAGCCCCATCCAACCTTGCCTTGAACACTTTCAAGGATCAGGTTACTCAGAGCCTAGTCCAGCTGTGTTTTGAATACTTCCAAGGATATATGGAGATTCCACAACCTCAACCCAATATAATGCTTATCTACCCTCATGTTGAGATTTTTTCCTTATACTGAGTAGGAATTTCCCATGTTCCAGCTTGTGTCTGTCTGTTGCTTATTTTCCTTTCTGTACCTCTAAGAAGAATGGTTCTGTCCTCTTCACAGCCTCCCAGTATATCATTGTAGGTAACAATAATACCTCTCACAACCTTTTTTTTTTTTTTTTTTTTTTCAGTATATACTGAACAAACCCAGCTCCCTCAGTCTCTCCTTAAACATCCCGTGCTTCAGCTCTCTTATTCATATTGGAGTGAGCCCAGAGGTCAATATCTTTCTTGTGCTGGAGTGAGCCCAGAACTGGACATAGGATATGTGGTCTCCCAAGAACTGGAAAGAGGGAAGAGTTACTTCCCTTGACTATTGCTGACACTCTTGTTAATACAGACCAAAAGCTGGTTCTGGTTGACTCTCTTCTCTGTGAGTGCACACTGCTGACTCATGTTCAGCTTCTTTTCCACAGGGATACCATTTATTTATATATTTATTTTTCTGAAAAGCTGTTTGAATATGAGACAAAAGTGCACTGCCATTATCAAAAAGGAAAAGAATATCATATGATACTGTATACATTAGGAAAGTGTGACCTGCAGATTGGAGGAATTTATTATACCACTGTGCATGGCACTGGTGAGATGACATCTGGAATACTGCAATCCATTCTAAGTCCCCCATTCAAGTGGATGTTGGAAACTGGGAGAGGCCAATGGAGGCCTACTTCAATGGTCAGGGGTTTTGAACAGATGGCCTGTACAGAATGGCTGAAAAAGCTGAAGAAGCCAGCTTATTCAGTGTGGCAAAGAGTAAACTAGGCAGCAGCCTAAAAATGATTGAATGGCAGTTGGAAAAATGAAGGAAGTTAACTCTTTGCAGTAGTGGAAGTTGGTATTATAGGAGGTAGCAGCTTAAAGTGCCATTTCAGAACTCAGGCATTAGGAAAAACTTTGTAACCAGGACAGAGAAGTGCTGGAATAGGTCACCCAGAGACCTGATGAGGCCTTATCCTTGGAGATTTTCAAGACATGGCTAGACAAAACTGTGGCTGACCTGATCTAGTACTAGAAGTGGTTCCTCTCTGAATGGGATGTTGAGACCTGTAAAGGTTCCTTCCAGAAACAGTTCTGTGATTCTGTGACCTGATGCTGTTAATTGGGAAGCCCTCAGACCAATCAACTATGCTGTTCACTAGAAATCATTGTTCCTTTTCAACACTCAAGGAAGTACATGAACAACCCAGAATGAACAACCCTTTCCACTGTTAACTGCCAAGAGCTCAATCTTTCTTTCTTTTTGGATTTAGAATTGGCTATAGTGATTCATACATTGATCGTGACCTTCCTGTTTTATTTCTATAGCTCTGTTTAACTAGAAATGAAACCACTTGCCTTGGAGTAGCTAAAAATTGACTCAGGATTAATAACCATTGTTCAGAGAAGGCTGAAAAGCCCATTACCGTTTTAACACTGCCTTGTCACTGCATTTCATGGAAGTTAGTTTTCTAAAATGAAAGACAGTTGGAAGAATGGTTCTCTCGGAAATGTTTAAGGACATACAGAAGTTGATCATAAGGACTATAAGTCTAGTGGAGATTACTGTGAGGACTGAGATTCCCAGTGATTCAACCTCTCTTTTGGTGGACGCTGAAACAGCAGCATTGAACCAAGGTTCCTAATGAACCTCATTGGCAATTTAGTCTAAGTACAATAAGTGGCTGTGAGATAATCCAGAAGTTGAATGGAATGTAAAAAAAAATCATTAATTTATTCTTTGTACTTGTTGCTAATACAACAGAGGGAAGTATCATTAGAGAAACAAGCCTATATTTTAGGTTGTTTTAGTTTAGTTATCTTACTATACTTAATGTTAATCTACATTCAGTAGATTTGTGCTTCTTCTACTCAAATGTTATGTCATCAAGGATGTACTCCTTCATGTGTCACATTTATATATAAAGGAATTATCCTTGCAGTAAGAACTCATTTGTGACCAAGAACAAATACACATAGGAAAAAAGGACTATTTTTTTTTTTTACTCTGGTTCTGTCTCCAGGTACAAGTAGTTAGGAAGTCTTCATGCCTGGTATTCCTTACTTTGAATAAGCAGGAGGTGTGAGCTGGGCCGCTTTATTTGTATGCATTGGCCAATAAAGCAGATTGAATATGAGTTGTGGTGGCGGGGAAACCTGATATAGTCAGTAAACAGCTCCCTCTTTGCAGTGAGAAGTGGACACTGAAATTCCGAGTTTTGTTATTCCTGAAGTGGCAAGAAGACATGGTTGCCTGCTCAGAGCTCTGACATGATAGCAGAAATTCAATTGTTCTCATTATGAAAGTTTTATTAAATGCATATATTTCAGTGAAGTGTTTTTTTTCAGAAAACTGACATCTGTTTCAAGCTGATCAAATGATTTGAATTTTTTAAGTGTTATGGTCTATGTTGTTTACTGGACTCAGATAAAGGAACTGGAAGTTTCCAAAGCTTTTAATCCTCTTGTTCTAAACAGCAGGCTAATTTTTAGTACTTAAATAGCATTCAGTTTTAAAGTAAAAATAACGTCATATTGCAATAAAACTGAATGAGGGTTCCTTTGCAAAGAGAAAGCTTAACTAAACAGTTGGAGGAGTTTACCATTTGGAATGCAGATAAAGTTAATCACTGATATGTTTAGATTGGAGTAATTTAGGGAATGAGAAATTTCAAATGTTTTACATTAGCCAACATTGTTGAAGAGGTGACCTGGCAAAGCATAAAGCCTGTGTGTCAATTAAGTTTTCTGATAGCCAGAAAACCGTTACTTTGTGTTTCTTCTTGAGCCTAGAAATGGCTCCCACGCTATAAATTATAATGATTTCTTTTTCTTTTTTACACTAAAATCTCCAGGTCTTGACTTCAATATTTACCCTGTAATAATACCAAATGTTTGGGTATGTGTAATAGTGTATGAACTACAGTTTTACAGGCACATATGCATTGCATATTCTGCTTGCAAAGAGTCCTAAACCAATGGGAAAGTTTTTGCATGTGAAATTAAGTATGCACAAAAGTGGGAGATCCAGGCCTGAGAAGTCAGTTTACTTTCTTTTATCTGTATCATGTTATACCCCTCCTCCTGCCCCAGGAAAACCATAAGATGTTTTTTCAAGAAAATCTCCTTCAGAAAACATTTCTCTTTCAAGGATTAAGATGATGTAAAATACAGGCTTTTATAATGCTCCTGGAAAAAATCTTCCTTACCTAGACATTAAGAAAAGGAAGAAGCTGCTTGGAGAGAGCTCAAACTAGGAACTGGGCCATCATGGTCCTTTTATAGCATAAATACCTGGATAGATGTAATTGGCTGTCTGCAGCCACCAAGGTATGCAGAAACCAATCCAGAAATGTCTGATGACCTGATTTCTGCAGAACTTCTAATAAAGGCAAATGCTGTAGAGCCTAGAGGCTGACCTCTGTCTCACTTAAGAAGCTGTGACAAATAGACTGAGGCTGTGGTTGCAATTTTTAGCTCAGGATCTGCACAGCCTCATTATTAGTGATGCCCAGAGGGTAAAACTCTCCTTCCCTTTATGGGATAAGCAGTAACAGCACAGTTGTGAAAGTTCTCTTTTGTTTTGTTTTGCAAGTCAGGAATGTACCAATGAGTGCCTTTTTATTTATTTATTTATTTATTTGTTTATTTATTTATTTATTAATTTACACAGAGTATTGGCACGAGAGTTTTTAGAAGTGTTTTTTCATTAATTTGAAGTATATTTTGAAGCCCTTTACCTCCTAGATTTCTTCTAACTCTCTCTGCTTGAGACCTTCCTCTTCTACTACTATGCATACAGATTGACTAAAGCCCTTTGAATTCTTTTACATTAGACAAGAAATGAACCCACTTAGAACAGGATTTGATTCTTTTCCTGGTTAACTGATTAACCTGCTTGTCATGTTACAGGTCCAATAAGAAAATTAATATCAGTAAATCTGTTAAAAATGATTAGAATTCCATTATTTTCTTGTGATACTACTCATCTTACTAAAGTTACTAATAAAAAGAGCAAGCAAATTTTGTGAACAAAGAACTACTTCATGCTTTTTACTGGAGCAAGCAGCATTCATTTATACTGCTGTATTAATCATAGAATCATAGGCTCATTTCGGCTGGAAAAGACCCTTAATACTCATCTGGATATGTAAGCCCACTTCCTAGCCTATCATATTGGCTAAGCTACCTCATACTGGAATTTCTGACACAATCTATTATGTTTAAAGACTGAACAGGTGGAACAGTCTTTGCCTCCTTGTTTACAATATACCACCTTATTTTATTGGGAAAAAATACATTGTGAACAATGATGAAGCTTTTCAAACACTCCATGAGGAAGTACTGGGCTATACCAAGAATAAAAGAGAAGAATCTTGGTATCACAGTTCAGTCATGAATAAAGGAAGAGAGCCTTTCATTAATCTTAGACCAATTTATGCAAATTAAATTAATATTTTCTGAATTTTCGGGGTCATCTAGGAGCCAAAACAAGGAAATAAGAAGCTGAACTTCCCCTACTCTAAGTCAGTCTAAGCAAAATAAAAGTCATATTCCCTTGCTGAACTTTTATTGAGAAGACAGCCCCCTACCCCAGTTCCTTGCCCCAGACTTTGTTACACCAACATGCAGAGGAATCTTGGGCCTGCAGTGGTCTGTTTTGATGAGCCGACAGCAACCTCCAAAGAGGCCATCCAAACAAATCTAATTACTGGCAGCTGTGAGTCCTTCAGCAGAGTTTCAGGGTGGAGTCTCATGGTTATAGACCCCCACCGGTTCCTAAAATTCTACTAATAAAATGCATTAAAATTGGGAACTATAATATTGCTGATCTCTTGGCAGACCAGGTATAATCTGCACAATGCAGACAGTTCATCACTAGTTCTTTGTGAAAGACTATTATTTCTTTGAATTAGCCTGCTATAAAATAGCCCTGGTTTAGGGTTTATTATCCAATTTGCCTGAGAAGTAAGTGGCTTTGTTCCATATACCAGAACCCATGTAACAGTAATGTGTCCTTTATTTATACTCTTGATCTTGCTCTCTGATCAACCTTTATGTCAGCTACCATGACCATGCTATAGCTTAAAAAGGATTTACGATATTCTTGTTCTGCAGGTCAGAGCTTCTCAGATTTTCTTTTTTGGGTCCTGCCATTATGCAGATGGTAGCCATTATCAACAATGGTGCCAGCATCAGCAGTTCCTGTCTCTGTAATGGTCCATACACACATGATTAAGGAGTTACATCTTCTCCTTCATACTTCTGATATATTTCCTCCTCCTAAAGCTAAACTGGCTGAATTTTCTGCAAGTCTCTCCTGCCACTGCATACCATTTGGAAACAAATTCTGAACACCCTGCTGTGGGCAGTACAGAAAGAAAAGGAAGCTGCAGAATATCTCTGAGTATGAAAGTAACATCATGGTGGAAACTGAGAACAATTTTTATTCTTGTTCTGTTGTTTTATGGGATTATTTAAGATTATAAATAGAATATTCCAATGAAGATCGCAGATGCAGTGTCTGATGAAGATAAAACTTTGAGGGTCTTGACAAAACTAAAACCAAGATATAATTAGTTTCCTATTCCATAAATTACTTGGCAATCCAAAAAGGAAGTTGGGAAACATGTATTGCTTAACATACCGTTGAAATAGAATGTTTCATATTAGTGCATTTTGCCTGTGGCTATGCCAGACAGAAGACACCTCCAACTTGTTGCAGAAACAAAGCCCAGTCTGGTGGGTAATTGGACAGAGAGACCACCTGGGAGTCTCGGGTGCTATAAACACATGCCAAGAAACTGTGGCTGTACACTTGGCAAATATTTGACTGTGGAAACCCAAAGAGTGGAAAGACTTTATTTGGCCCTATTTTTTTTTTTCCTGAGCTAACAGACCAGAGAACAATAAAGTTACTGCTTTTTATTCTTTAACTTGAACAATAAGGGACCAACAAGAAAATGTGAATTTTCTAGAAGAGGTAGCTTTAGCTGATGGATGAGGTAGCTTTACCTGGAGACAGACACATCTGCACAAAACACTGCTAAGCTCCACTGCATTTTTTTAGTTAATTTTAGGTAATTATTAAAGTTGAATTTTATACAATAATATCAACAAATTGTTATCTGAAGTGGTCAACTCACAGACGGGTAGGGCTGCCATTCAAAGGGACCTTGACAAGCAGGCTGACAAATATCTTAAGAGCTTTAACAAAGACAAATGCAAAGTCCTGGACTAAAGAGGGAATGCTTCCAAGCTAGTAACTGACTGACTGACTGACTGAGGAGGAAATTTGTAGAAGAAGACTTGGGGGTCATGGTGGACAAGAAGTTCAACAAGAGTTCACAGGATGCCTTTGCAGTGACAAAAGCTCATCACATTTTGTGCTGCAGTAGCCAGCTGCAGCAAACAGGTCCAGAAAAGTGATTGGTCCTCTCTACTCAGCCCTTCTGAGTCCACATCTGTAGTACTGTGTCCAGTTTTCAGCTCTCCAATACGAGAGCGATATTAACAAGTGATTGCATCCAGGGGCCAGAAACAAGATATTTAGGGGGTTGGAGCATGAAAGGAATGAAGAGATGCTGAGAAGCTTGATTTGCTTGTCTTGGAAAACAGCAGTCTAAAGAGGGTTCTAATTGTTTTCTGTAATTCTCCAATGGGTAGGTTAACAGGGAGCCAGACTTTACTTGGAGGTGCATAAAAAAAAGGGCAAGAAGCAATGATCACAAGCTGCAACAAGGAAAATTCTGACATGAGAGTGGGTAAGCAGTGGGGTAGCTAACTCAAGGATATACCTTCTTATCATTGCTATTGCTATTACTGCATGCTTATGGATGAAAAATGCTGAAAGCTGCCCTTTATAAACTCTTAAAAAAAGCTTTCTAACTTTAGGAACTGGAGTTAGCAAAATTCCTTCTAAAGAAACCTGTTCTGGTGATTAACCAGTGCTAGATTCAACAGAATCTAAACAGAACTTCAAATTTCAACTTTGATCTTTAGATTTGAAAATACAAGAATTATGTGCTGATTGTGATTCATTGTCTAAATTTCCTCTTAAAAATTCTCAGTATTTTCACTTACCGTAGTATGAGAAATCAAATCTGTTTTTGACTCTGACTTCTGTGCAGAAGAAAGATGGGATTTTTACTGATGGTAACTGGCAGAAACTGAGTCTCTCCAAGAACAAAATTCCCACTGCCATCAATTCCATTTGCGTGAACAATGAAAGACAAAACTCACCAAAAGTGTGAGCTGTTTTCTAATTATCCCTGGATTTCTCTATTCTTTTCTATTACATAACACAAGGCAAGCGTCTGTTTTTTTTTTCTTTTTTTTTTTTCCAAAGTGAAACAATTTAAGATTTGGCAGATGATATTTGAAGATCCCTTCTAACTGTATTCTATTATTCTATCATATTATTCTATCATCATATCACAGTCAGTCGATGTCTATGTTCTCTTCAGCATGGGGCTGCACCTCATTCTAACGTAAGGCTCTATATCCTATGATATTTTCAAGATGCTGGTCCACAGAATTCACCATACTTTTCACTGTAGCTGAACAAATATATTTAATTACAGTGAGTACGATATATGTTATGGGGTCAGAAAGGAGATAACTTTCCATAATATTTAGGCAATGAGAAAATGTTACTTGGTTTATTTGCCTATCATTTTTATTAGGTAGTGTGGAAACAATGATGGACAGGGAAAGCACAGTTCTGTTACTTTCTCAGACCTCTTCAATTTGTGGACCTCTAAATATTTTCTGGTCTTTTCTAGTTTACTGTATAAGCTTACTTCTCTTCAGCTTTTTCTGTGAGCTGCTCCCTGGGGATTGATGAATGCTCAGATACCCACAAACCCTTGCTCTTTTAAAAATCTGGTAGATGAAAGATTTATCGGATTTCTTATTTTCTGGTATGTCAGAGGCTAATTGTCTGTGTCACACAATAACAGATGTAACTGGCAGTGAGAAAGGAAAGCTAGTGTTAGAAATCTTGCTTTAACAGATACTAGCTCTTATTTCAGTATTGCCTGGATAGGGCCTAGAATGAGTATTTCAGAACTGATTATCGGCTAATGAGATAATCAGTATCATAAGAAACTGTGTTGCTAGCTATATCACTGCATTTCAGTGGACTGAAGATTAGCATTTTCTTCATTTTGCTTTTAGTGTCTACCACATATCCACTAAATTAACATTTCTCTGGAACAAACAAAATTTTAGCCAGTGGTAGGCAGCAGATTGTATTTTTATACTACTCTGGGTGGCTCTGGGTCCACTCTGGGTGGCTATAGAATCCTCATTGCCCCTGTATTTGAGCACACAGTTACTAATGGGATTTACTCCTAATTTACTGCCAGTTTCCTTGTGTGAGGTAAGGAAGTATTATCCCTATTCTCTCACAGGAATGGACGTGAAATGCATAGATGTGTGTTTGTAGTGAGCTGGTATTCCTTTTTTACCAGTGTTTGCTCTGTGCCAGGACTCAGAGACATTTTGTAGGCTAGCATGAGGCATGACCCAAATTTGTTCAATATAGGATCTAGAAAGCTAGGCAGAATTCTAATAGCTAAAGATCCAGAGTAACAAAAATAAAATCTACTATTATGTTCATTAGGACCAAGTACAATCTCTTCTTTACTATGGGGACATGAAAAATTAGCTCAAAAAAGTGGGCATTTAACAAACTTTAGAAATAAATCAGCCCAACAAACTCCGGCTGATGTATATTTTAGTCCACTCTAAAAAAGTGTGGGAAGATTGCAATAAACATCCTTATTAATGAAAAATTAGCACAGCATGTGAAACTATTTAAATTTCAAAATTTACCAGAGACCTATTCCTGGCAGCAATTCTGTCATTCCCAACAGCCATCTCCAAGTGGTAAGTAGTCCCTGGACACCAATCTGTTGTCTGAATTCCTAAGTTACTTTTCAGATATGAAAAGCCCTACTGTTTCCAGGTAGCTAAGAGTTTATAAGGCATGAAATCATCCATCACAACCCAAACTGTGCCCTGCTAGTGAGTCCTGGGGTACTGAGCTCAGGAATTCTGAAACAACCTGGAGAGGTCCTTACGGCCTGGGTAAGCATTGCCCTGAAATCACTCTTCAAGACCAGCTTTGCCAGCCATGCCACTCATGAGCCCGCAAATACAGCCTGAAGACTGGGCAATTCACCCGGTGGGGTGGATGGGATCCACAGGGATGTGTTCGTTGCTCATTGTGTGAAATGTCGCCATAGGCAGGTTGGAAGGATAGCCATAGCTACTGCAAATATAGATATTGCTTGACAGTCTGTCACAAAGATGAGCTCTGATCAGAGATTAGGCTTTGTCATGGGCTAAGCTCTCCAAGGACACCTGTTAGGTGCACGGCTTTTCCAGAGTCCTTTGATGAATGATATCATACTCTTTTGAAGGCCAGGTGCACATACATAGCCTGAATCCCAGTCAGATGGGAGCTTGGCTTCACTAGCTACATCTGCAGGTGTGTATAATAAGTAGAGCACACAACATCTACAGATGGAGTTTGCAGGATAGCAAGGAAAGTCTGTCTGTACTTGTAGCCAATCTAGATGAAACATAAACTCATCATGAACTTCTCTGACTCTTCATCACTGTCAGGTATTCTTGAGACCTAGATCAGCATCTTCTGTACAATAACCTCTCGGTCTTTAAAAGATGTTTAGATTTAGAGCTTAGTGATATGGTTTAGTGGACGACTTGTTAGTGTTAGGTCAGAGGTTGGACTTGGTAACCTTGGAGGTCTCTTCCAACCTAGATGATTCTGTGATTCTGTGAATCATAGTCATCCTTAACTAGGAGCAAATAGGTTTAACTTGACAGGTCCCACAGCAAAACAATCAAGTAACTTTTCTGTAGTATAAAAATGTGTTCCTTTCCTTCTCCTGTACTTGTGTTTGCCTTCAGACTTACTGTGTTCTCTGTGTTTTAAGTGCCACCACCAAAACTTTTACTACTTCAATGTTCTGCAGATGGGAATCTTTCACTCCCAAGTACCAACTAAATTTAGGTTCATGGGAGGAAACAGTTTATCTAAACTATTATCTCAGCAGCTGTCCCCAGACATTGTTTGTCCCCTAGACATTATTTATCAGCCACCAGTGAAACGGTGTCATTGCACCTGGTCACAGCAGGGGCAGGGAGATGAGGACTGTCACAATGATGAACGCTACATCCATGAGTTGGATAAGAAAATGGTAATCCTCTCACCATATTGAACAGAAAAAAATGCCTCTTTTAGAGGTAGGCCAAGGCCCTCAAATCAAGGGAGGGCTTCCTTGAGACACATACCAAGGTCCTGTAATAACACGGACAAAAAAGCTGTAGAGCCTGAGCTGTTGCTTCCTCGCAGAGCAGCATGTATAGGCTGGGTTGGCTTCATGCTGTGCTGGCACAAAATCTGAGCATGAATGCCCTTTGCAAAACTTCTTTCAGAGTCTCAGCAGAGCATTACTGTTTGCTGATGAAGACAGAAGATAAGTGGGTGAGTTATTGCTGAAAAACGTGTGCATACAATCTAAGTGACAGATTTACTTCTGAAATTAAAGGGAAAGTTTCTAGGCGAGCCTCATTGTAGTGTAGCCATCATCACTGGCTGACACAGAAGGATGCACAGGGGTGAGGTGGGTGTGAAAAGGCAGTTAGGAGGGGGCAGAGAGGTTCAGGTGTACCAGTGCCCTCCAGGGAGGATTGAGCAAGGCCCTTCTGGGTGTCTCACTCCATCTGTTGATAAAACTAGGATGACCATTCCAGCTATATTGCTCCACACAGTAAAACTTTTTATTACATTCTTTGGTCAGGAAAGCACGCTTTTTTTAATGAAGTTTCAGATGATTGTACATGCACACACATACACACAGTCCAGTAATGGCAGGTGTTTCTGATTTATGTGCCATTTGCTCTTAAGCACTTCTGGCATGGTCTGTAAGGAGAAACTGGCAGAATGCCATTGCCTTGAGGCATTGCAAGCTCCAACCTCCTGCTTCTCTCCCTTCCCTTGGCTGAAAGATAGTACATGGTAACACCTCTTAGCAAAATTAACTTTGTTAAATATATTTTGCTTCTAAGAGATCCCCAGATAGTGCTTGAGAAGATAGGACACATTTCTGCTTTGGAGAGAATTCTCTAGGACCTCACAGCAGGATTTTATGAAAGCTATTTGAAGTAACTTTAGTTCAGAACCTCTGTTCAAGATAGGTCATATTTTCAGAGAAGGTGTAGCCATCTCAATTTGCTTTGGGCTTCAATATGTTTGCACACTCTCCTTTCCATGTGCTATTTTCCTCTCCTTTATAATATTTATTTATTTATTTTTACTTTTTATTTTATTTTTATTTTTCTCTTTAGCATCATTAGAGAAAGGGTTATTTTTTGGGGAGATTTAGGTTCTTAAACATAGATCCCTTTCAAGTGTTCTGCAATAACTTATGCACTTCTGCCTGGGCCTGGCCTATAGGACACAAGACCTGCAGAGAGATGCCTCTCTGGTATGGTGCTAGGGTGTATCACAAGGGCAGGACTCTCTAAGGCATATATGATACCATTAGGCAGTTATATAAATCCTGTTTTTGTTGTCAGGTGTAGGAAACATGAAACTTGAGAGGCTCGACCAAAGAGCACACATAGGTCTGAAGGCTGTTGTAGTTTTTTCTCTCTTTTTTTTTTTTTAAAGGAACATGGTCTTCCTTTCCAAAGGGGAAAGAAAGAGAACAAAGCAAATAGAAACATATAAACAAATATGTTTTTGCAAGCTGCCTGTGGTAAAAACAGTCATTCCTGTGCTGGAGGAGACCAACAACATTTCCAGCTTCTCTTCTTGTGTTATGTATTTGGTGTCCAGATGAAAGACTAAGAGTGCACAGGCCAGTGTGGACTATCTATTACTGACACCCCACAGGCTATAATCCTGAATCACTGACAAAAGCATTCAGTACAACCATATAAAAAGCAGTGATGAAGACAAGAAAAGACAGGGCTCTTTTGCACCCAGAATAAAAATAGCTGAAAAACAAACAATCAAACAAAAACCAAAATGCTGTGGCCCAATAGTACAACACTTTATTCAGAGAAGCAAATAAGATGCTCATGATAATGGGAAAAACACCTTATAACTTGCTGAGACTTTGTGCCAGTCTATTAGTAAAGGATGCTTCATCACAGGCTGGGATGCAACATAAATGGGAGTAGAAAAAATTCAGTGCAACAGTTCTCTGGTGATGGTCTCCAACTGGAACTTAAAGTTTTTTTTTTTTTTTTTGTAGTTACTTAGCATCAGTTGGATGTTCTACAGAACAGAATTATGACAAGGAAGGTGTTTGCTTTCAGGAAAGAGAGGAGAAAAAAAAAAAAAAAGAAAGTGTGAAGGAGAAGAATGAAAAATCCAAAGGAAGGGGTCATTCTGTTAGATATTCTTAAAGTTCATTGAATTGGGTGTTTTTTTAACATTGCTCAATTAATTTTTAAGTGGACAAGTTTTCTTGCTTTTGGCTGAGAACTAAAAAGTCTTGTTGCATCCAGGTAGGTTGGGCCTTATAAACTGTTGAAGTGTAATAGCACCTTACAGTAACAAACATCTAAGGGAAAAAAAATAATCAACTTCTCTTCGAGCCTTCCAATTCCCATTCATTAAAAAACTTCCTTCCATCAAACCTTTTAAGGCTCTTGCATATCCCAAAGATCATGGGCAATTATCACCATCTGGTAGACACTCTCTTGAGTGCAAATAATCTTAAACTGCATTAGAGCTTTCCCTTTCCAATGGTGTGCAACATGGGCCAGTTATGTCTCAGCTGCATTCTGGAGAGCAGTGAGATCAGCTTGTTGCAATTATCAGCAGTGCACTGATACAATTGAAATGCCCTGCTTTCCTGCAGGAGCTCACTGTGTGTGCTTTGATTTCATGCCACCTCTTGCCTCCTGCACGTTGCCTCTTGATGAAGCTCATTTTGCTGCCTCTTTGCTTGCTCTGGTTGGTAAGTATTACAGCCTCCAAAAACTGAAATAGCATGTGGCCTGTCACTACCCTTTCAGGAGGTAAGAAGGTTTACGTAACCTGAAATATATTCTCTTCATTAATTACTCTCAATTTCATTTTGCTTCTCTTCAGATTCCTTCTTAATCCAGGCTTCCCTGGAGAGGATCATTTATGATTTTTGCCCTAATCCATATTTGTGTTTCCTCAAGGCTCTGTGTATATGCTAACATGTGACTGAATCCCTTGTTTCATATGAAATCTAGCTTGTAAAACATCTTTACATACCATATCTCTCTTCTCATTGTCTCCTGTCACCCTTTAGCTGAAATATGTACAGATGTCTTTTAATCAGATATAAACTTTAGTCAGAGCCTGTTTTTTTTTTTTTTTTTTTTTTTTTAATCCTTGAAAAGCTTTATCTGAGGTTCTTTCTGTGCTTTTTTTTTTTTTTTTTCTATTTTTTTTTCTTTTTTTGGGTGGGGGGTGATTCCTAAGAGGTGGAAAGGGGGAACAGGGAGTTAGAAATCTAAAGGGGCCTTGGAGAACACAACTCCTCATTTTAGCACCACGTATGCTGTTGAGTTCAGGGCATGTCAGAAAAGACTGCTATAATTTGCAACAAGCCAGTATTTTCAAAGAGCAGGGCTTCTATACGGTGTGTTTGCCGGTACCACATTCAATAGTATTAATATTAACAAGTTTCACCTCCTTTTGGTGATCACTCATCTATCAGTTTCCTGTCCTTAAAGGGCAATATGAAAATTAAATTTCCATTTTAAGGTGTTTTTGAGTACAATGAGGTTCTGGTTCATGATGAGGTCACTTGTTGTATGAGCAACAGATGGGATCTCAAAGGCTGACAAAGATCTTGGTACTAGAGTCTGCCCAAAAGGCAAAAGGATAACAAAATGTAGTGTTGTAATGATAATAAATAATTTCTGCCAGAGTATGAGGTGCAAACAGATCACCTGTATTTTGTTATCATGACTTTAAATTGTGCAAGAATAAACCCAGTGACTAGATTTTTTAGCTGCTTTATATTATGTTAGTTTATCTTCTCAGGTCCTTTGGTTGGTATCAATTTGTTCAGCATTATTTGTACTACACATTCACTCTGTATACGCATATTTAGTATATTACAGTATACAGTAATATATATAACATATTAGCATCTGACAGACGTTTTTATCCTAACACATGACTCAAGACTGACCAGAAACAGATTACAGCTTTATAAATAGGGTGGTCACACTTTATTTAAGTGCCTGAAAATGCAAAATGAAGTTCTCCATTAAAAGAGATTTTAGCGCCTAATTTGTCCACTTCACTATAAATGCCAGTAACTCTGGCAGAACGCATGTGCAGTTCTGCATTTCAGTGTTCCAACACAAATGAAAAGTTCTCCTTCAGTAAACAGAAATCTTTTACTGAATGAATCAGAGACCACAACAGGGCTGAAACTGCAAATAAGTAAATTTCATTAAAGATTTAATTAGCTCCATATGTTCAGTATCAACAGTTTCTAAGGAGGGTTTGTTACTGATGAAGAAGAACAACCAGCAGGAAATAGTGGCATTCTGAATTAAACTTGAACACTCTAATCAAGACAAGGCATGGGTGTAAATTCTACTCCTTTGATGTATCACTACCCAATGTTATTAACTAACAACTGTTTGTTTGCTTTTTTTTTTTTTTTTGAGGAAACAGATTGGGCTGGACGACATTTATTTTTTGTGCTATCAGTTAAAAGGACAAGTAAAAGGTTTCCAAAAGTAATTTCAAATAAAGGAATAATGCAACAAGCAAATTAGCAATGCCACTGAGGGTGGAGGAGAAAGAAACCCTATTTGATGCTGCTTATTATACACTATCTTTTATTGTGTCCAAACAAAGAAATACTGAATATTTCATCATTAAAAAAGTATTTATACTGTGGGAAAACATAATGTGATCTCTGTGATGCTGAACTTATCTTATGCTTTACTAAGTGATACATGATAGCTTGGAGAAAATGAAAATGACATGAAAATACGTCCTTTTCTCCCTGTATTCACTGAGTGATAAGGATATCTTAATGGTTACAGGAAGGTGGCAATTGGATTGCCCAGGTTGAACACAACTTAATTGCTCCTCCATAATTATTCATTTCTAGGATACAGTAGCTAATTACATAAAGTTGTGTCCCTTTTCCCTGCCTTGTCAAAGGACAAGAGTAAAGTGCAAGTTATTTAGACAATTTCTTTTTCTTTTTGTGGAAACTTCAATCATTAATCAAAACAGTTGAGTGATCAGAGCCTCCTGCCATTTAAAACTGCGGAATCATATAATCATAGAATGGCTTGAGTTTGAACAGACCTTAAAGATGATCTAGTACCAACCCCCTGCCCATGGGTAGGGATGCCAGCAACTGGATCAGGTTGTTTAGGACCTCATCCAACCTGATCTTGAACGACTCCAGGAATGGGGCGTCCACAGCTTCTCTTGGCAACCTGTTCCAGGGCCTCACCACCCTCTGAGTGAAGAATTTCCTCCTAACATCTAATCTAAATCTCCCCTCTTTTAGTTTAAAACAGTTATCCCTTGCCCTATCACTATCTCACCATGTAAAAAGTTACTCTTCATCTTTTTTATACCCACCCCTGTAAGTATTAAAAGGTTGCAGTGAGGTCTCCCTGGACCTTTTTCTTCTTCAGGCTGAACGGCCCCAGCTCTCTCAGCCTTTCTTCATAGGAGAGGTGCTCCAGCCCTCTGATCATCTTTGTGGTCCTCCTCTGGCCATGCTCTTACAGGTCTACAACCTTCTTGTGCTGGCAGCCCCAAACCTGGACACAGCACTCCAAGTGGGGCATCACAAGGGCAGAGCAGAGGGGGACAATTCCCTCCCTTGACCTGCTGACTGATTCTTTTCATGGCCAGATATTTTGTCTTCAGGGTCTATTTCTCCAAGTAGTTTATCATTCACTTCTACTGATTTCCGAACACCACCAAGGTTCCCTTCTTCCTCATTCACTGCTGCCTTTGCCTCCTGCATATTCACCATTATGGGTTCACTCTCTTTGAAGATGGCAGCAACTGGCTGGGGGCTCTACAGTATCTGTATGTGTGTGTGTATATATATGTATATATATATATATATATACACTGCATTTTTATATATATACACACACGTTTGATGTTGCTCAGAGGTCTGTCCAGGGAACTTGCCTTCTTGTTCTACCCCTTTGATGGTTCTGCTTAGTCTGCTTATTCTCAAAGAACAGGACTTCCCAAAGATGGAAGATAAACTGACCAAGTTTGAGCACAGTGTTCAGCCAAAGCTGAAGTTCCTTGGTTGCCTCAAGTCAGCAATGCACTTGGTTTAAAATTTGCAATTTCTATGCTACTACTAAATATTCTACTCAGTCCATTGCAATACATTCCTGTATAGCCTACAGACTTGATGCAGTGTTTTCTGGGGTTCAGTTTGAAAAGGGAACATGGTACAGAATGCACCATTGTAGGGCACTGTACCTGAATTTAGCAGAGACCAAGCCATGAGTGAAGATGTGCAGACTTCGATCAACAAATCCAAAATGTTTCTGACATGGTACTAGCATTTCAGATTCAGAGGCATATTGAAGAAAGGTGTGCCAAATCCTTTCCTCCTCTATACAATATTCCAAAAGCAAATCAAGATTTCAGAGCTAAATATCTTCAGGGGGCTAAACTTTGTGGGAAAAGAAGCATCATGTATTAAGAATTAGCTGCACGTTTTGCATAAGTGTGGGTCTACCTGCTACACAGATTCTTTCTGGGAAATGTACTGTCACTTCTGTCTGTGGATACAAAATTTAGGACGACCATTAAAATGGTATCTTTCAAATGTAAACTGTCTGAGTACTGGGAAGAAACACAGTGGGTTAGAAAGAGGATGGCAATAACAAATAAGCAATTGTCCAAGAACTTTCTTTGCAACACAAAATGATGCCAAGACTGTTCCAGTAATATTGCACCAGAATTTAAGTTATTCCAATAATGGAGACTATGTTTTGAAAAGAAGCAGATGGTTCTGGTGTTAGAATCAAAAAAACATATCCTTTCTCAGTAGGGAGAGACCAAAGAGTAGCTCTGTTGTAAGGCTGAAATTACACACTACTTGTGAAACTTTGGGCATCGTGACTGCAGAGATGCTTTAATTCTGGCCTGAGGTGGTACAGAGAGCTTTCAAGTGGTAACATGCTTATCTGAATCTTCAGAGAGCATTATTCAGGAAATCAAACTGGTAATCCCATCAGATGAATCTTTTGAAAACTTTTTAATAGTTATGCTTCTTGCTGGAAGAAATCCATGGGTGGATCCAAAGCCCAACAGCAATAATTGGTAACCGCTGTTTATGAATGACTTCAAAGGACTTTGTATGAAACTCATTGTGACAGCAGGCTTTCCCTTGGTATTTTAATACTTCCATACCCAGCTTTATCTAAAACAGGCAGTGAACTGAGAAGCAAAAGTAAAGCAAATGTTTTTTCTTATCATGAAGGGAATCTGAAGAACAGTGTAATTACAAAAGAGAATCAGTTCTGACATGAACAGGCATGTGTGAGAAAAGAGAAGCTGTAAAGGGATCTGATGCATGATCAGTAGAAAGTGGAGGGTAATAAGAATCAAGTGCCTATGCTGCAGGTCAAACTAGCAAGGCAGTGGCTGCTCCACATCTGTTCCTTTCCATGTCTGGCAGTAATTCTGGAAAGTAAAAACATATGGGGCCTTTTGTTGTGCAAGCCCAAAGGTGTCTGTGGAATGGTTTAGTATGATTCTCTGAGAAAAAAAAAAAAAAGAAAACAAAACAAAAACAAAAAGCCACCCTAAATGCAACATTATTTATTTTAGAGTAATCATTTTTATAACCCTACCTGTCAGAGGTGGAAAACTAATTATTTACGAGAAATGCATGCAGTCTTCAGAGCAGCTGTGTAGTAGTAAGCTCATTTATAAGTGTTCTCCATGACAGCAGTACTGCTGGTTATTTATTTATTTATGAAGGTCCCGATAAAGATTCATTGTTGAAAATTCTTGGAGTGAAATAAAGAACATATAGATAATTGTGATGGATTTTCTTCAGCAGAAACATTACATATCTTTTCCACAATTCACAAAAGGTTTTAAAAACCACATAATGGGTTTCCTTTGCTTTCTAGCTATTCAGCACAAATGTGGTTGTGTATTCAGTCCTAGTTAGCCACCTCCTTGGAAACCTTCTGTGGAAAGAAAAAAGAAGATGTAATCGATATCCCCATATTTTGAATCCTCAGCCCTTACTGAGAAATGCCCTTACTAATATACAGATGAAGCATGTAAGATGTGTTTTGAAGCTGATTCTCTTTTGGTGTTGCAGTAGGAAAAGAAAACCCTTTGAGACCTAATTACTGTAAGGACTACTTAGCTTTTCCGATTTCAAATAGGCACTTACCAACCACAGTCATGGTTGCTTGTCAGGAAAGAATTATTGCCTTATATCACTATGAAACTAAGGTGCATTTTAAAAGCACTGTTACAGTAACACAAAGGCATGAACAGATACCGAAAAGGCAGTAAGACGGCATTTGCTTTTCTTCTTTGTCCCCCTGGTATTTGTGAGTCGAGGGAAATTGGCGTGGGAAAAGGAGCCAGGTGCTTGTGCAGTCAGTCCCCACCACATACTCTGAAAAGTTTGAAATAGAGAAGGTTGTCAGCTGATCAGCTGCTTAAGAAGGTTGTATTGGACTATGAATGGGAAATTTATTACCAACACATGTATTGTCATCAGGGAACAGGCAGTATGTTGTGTACCATGGAAGGGCAAGCAGTGATGTGCAAACAACAGAGACCATCTGTCTGAATGGAAGAGTCAGGATGATAGATTAAGAGGTATCCCCAGCTTTTTTGTTTGCTGGAGGCAAAATACATGCTGATGGCCATGAAAACTTGTAGGTACATCAGTCAGAAACCACAGAGTAAAGGTAATATGCATGTAATCCTAATGAGCTCTAGATTTATTGCTCCTTTGACTGATTCACAGGATGAATCTGATATCACTGGGCCAAAAACTACATATGTATAGGGAAATAGCCAAGACTAGTCTTCTTCTGCTTCCTTTCATACATTTTAGCACTATACATATACATATATATATATATAAAAGAAAAGAAAAAAGGAGAGGAAGAAAGTGAGCTGGATGTTAGAGCCAATTTTACATCTGTGACCTTACCCCCTATCCAGTACATGAATTTTTAGTCTTGCACAGTGGAAGACACTTAAATGAACATTCTCCAAGTCACCTGAAGGTAATAAACACAACGGAAATCTCGTGGTTATGTCTGTGCCTGAGGGCTGGAAGAACCTGGGCTACAAATCTGTTAAAGGCAAATCACTTAAGGATTTTGTTCCTCCAGTTGTGTAGAAAAGAATGATAATACTGTCTCTGTGGAAAAAGATGGCTACAGGTCTCTATTTTTGCTTCTGTAGATTCTGTACAGTCATTCAGCTTCAGTTCCTGTACAGTCTCATTAGCCTTGGCTGGAATCACAGTCTTTGCTTCCTCATCCCCCTAAATCTCCTCCCCAGTTCTGTTAAGCACCTTTTCCAGTCTGTGGCGCCTGTTTCTCCGTGGGACCAGGATTTCTCATGTTTGTAGTGGGTGCATTTTTCATCTCCACTCCCCCCCCCCCATTTCCCATACACTCTGTATATTTCGTTTTGCATCCTGCTTTCCTTTAACTACCTTTAGGGACCCCCAGACTTGTTACTTGTGGAAAATAGATTGCACTGTGAATAGAGTACAGGCTGGGATAGGGCAACAAAGTAAAGATACATCTGATGAGGTAAATACTGGCTCAGACTCCTGAAGAAACCACAGAGCAGCATTCATGTTTCCAGGCATCTGGCTCAGCAGTGATGTGTTCTCCTACTGGTTCAGCAGCGATTGCTTTTGGTGTTCTCGGAGTGCTGCTCTCCTCAGGAATGAAGGGAGTAGCAGGCTAGTGGTGTTATGAAAAACATGTGATTGCTTTCCTTGTGGTTGGGACAGGATGCATAAAGCATAGCTCCAAAAATCTCTTCAGCAGCACCTTATCCTGATCCACCAAAACAGCAACCAGAAGCTCAGAAGAGCCTGTCGTCTCTGTTCTCTCTCTGGAGGCAGTGAACATAATTGCTGCTGTCAAGTCTGTATTGCCACCAGCATCTTTGTAGTGGTGAAGGTTCAGTAGTAACTGTGATATACATACCTCTTTAAACAAGCCACATTGCCATGACGAACACCAGCTGAAGTCATGTTTATGCACTGACAAACGCAACCTGCAGCCCTGCCGCTGTGGTTTACAGAAATGGGCAAATAATAGCACAGATGAACTGAATCTGATTATCTCTCTTGATGTTAAACACAGCAGTGTTATGCTGCTGTAAAGGAAAGAATAGCTAGACCTGTGGAGTCTAGGCAAGTTTAACTGAGGACACTCTGTTTAAAGGGCAACAGGTCAGCTTGTGCCTTAGTCTCCAGGCCTGCATGGGGCAAATGAGGATGCGAAACACTCTTTGCCCTCAAAATCTGGCCTCTCCATATGCTTTCTCTTTGACTTCATACCCAGGCATACAATAGCAAATGGGCAAAAGCAGCTTCTCTGGGTCCTACCTCTCCTAGTTTAAAGGCTATCAGACTAGATTCAGCCATGAGGTTAATGGGGAACAGACAACCCCTGTCATATTTCACAAAACATCCACTCTCCTGAGCAATGACAACATGAGGCTGTAACTCATGTCTTCTTTCTGCCAGCAGGTAAAGTCCCTGCACATTTCTAGGGGAACAGCATGGACGATAACAATCTGCTGTTGAAGAGATACGAGCAGGAGCAGAGAAAGATAAAGGATATCTGTACTGCTGCCAGCTAAAGTTGTGTGAGGATGGTGATGGACGTCAGATGTTACGCTGCAGCACATGCACAGAAATATGGCTGACATCTTATACCCACTTAAAGCCACTGCCTAAATATTGTAGTGTTCAGAAAAAAAATATCTATTTGTTCCATCCCATAGAGATCTTGTTGTTTTAAAGGCTATTTGTACCATTTGTCGTATTTCTTAAAGTTCAGTTCTTTTGCTGCAGCATAATAAGTAACAAAGGAAACAAGAGCCTTTGCTGCTGCCTATTAATCTTGACAGTGTTTCAAATGCAGCATCTATTTAAGGCTGTGTCACTGCTACCTGAAAAGAAACCCTCTAGCAGGGGAGAGGTTAAGTGTGTTTGAGCTTATCTGGTACATGTTCCTTTTCCTTACTTGAACTTTCCCTGCCAGCTTCTACATTCTCATTAATAGCAGCAGACCATAAAACCCTCCAGGTGATCCAAAAGCTTTAAAGGCAGGATTTTCAGGGATAGAGTTTAATTGCTTATAAAACCTCCATGCACACATTGAGCTCAGGGAGGATTCCTGCAATCTCATAATCAAAAACTTAATTGATTTGTATTTGCCAGCTTTCCTAGTAATATAATATGCTCACATTAATTATTTCTTTAGAGGACCAAACAAGAACTTACAAGCGAAGTGAAGACATAATCTTCAAGCTGCTTAAATGTTAGTCATTAATAGTGGAAAAGGGCACAAAGGAATATGTGAACATGCAGGTGTGCAATTAGTTATCTCATAGAAAACTAACACTGATGTTTCACAGCTTCTATTTTCATATTTGTTTAACTTTTCAGCCTTTAAGAACAAACTATTATCATATATGTGTCAGCATCAGTGAAAAAGTTTCTTTAAAAGCCTAGTGATATAATGGCAATGCTTTTTGTATTTGGCTCCTTTTTTTTTTTTTTCCTCCAAAAACACCTCTTTCCCTTAAGAAACAAACAAACAAATTTATGAAACAAACTTATGAACCAGACCATACAACACTACAAGAAGGCTTGAGTTCATGATCTAAAGGAATGATGAAGCAAACTATTTTGACCCTGTTTTCTGATCCAAGGTTCTCAAGAATTGTGTTCAGAGAGGCCAGGAATTATCTGGCATTTCAAAAGCAGATAAACAAAATATCATCAAAATGATTTGCTTCTGGTGTAGAGAAAATACAAAAGTGAGATGTACCCTCCACTTTTGGTGTGAATACAATCACAACTGGGAAGAAATCATTGCATTGAGATAGAAGTTATGGGGATCGATTTTTTTTTTTTTTCTTTACCGGAACAGTAAATCATATCCTGCAGGATAGGTAAAAGCCAGAACATGCGCTTCTTTAATACCTCCTGGGATTTATTCCTAATCTGTAAACTAAAGCTACCCCAAGACTACTTTATCCTACATTTGGAGGTCAAACTCTCCCAAGAATTCCTTCTTAAGGTCCTACAGTGGGTATAACTCAGCTGAACTTGCAAAACCTCATCATGCCCATTTCTGGGGCATACTGGGTGAAACAACTACAATAAATTATTCTTCCTTTGGGAACCTGACTACAGACACTGATTTTTCTTTTAAATTTTACTGTCTTGTTGTTGAGAAATGCCACTTTTAAAAATCTGTACAGTTATGATGTAGTATGTACCGATTCAGTTGTAACCCTGAACTTTGTGTTCAGATACACCTCTAAATTTATGGAGTTCCTTGTGATGCTGTTGGATTTTGTGCCAGCTCCAGACACACCTGGAGGTGGTCACATATAAAATTAAAAAAAAAAAAAAAAAGACAAAACCAAGACATTGACATTTTGCTCTTTCCCCCCCTTTAGGACCTTTACCTGCAGTCACCCTGTGACCCTGTGACATGGTGACTTGGGCACAGAACTACATTTCCAGTGCTGCCCACTCTCACACAGCTGCTTTGCACTTCGTGCTCTCCAACTTACACCTGCTACCCAGGGCTTATATCTTCTACTCCCTGTGGACCATGGTTTCCATATGAAAGAGGTCTAGGGACCCTCACACAGTCAGTTACTGTCTACTGTGTCTGGAGACCTTCAAACAAGGGGCAATATCTAGCAACTTAGTGCTTGATGAGCATATTTGACCTTCTTCGCAGTGCTTTGCTGACCTGCACCACCTAATCATGGAGGCTCTCCGTGAGTGACTGCTTCAAATATGTGAGGCCTAGGAATTATTGTTGATGTTTGTTCAACTTGCACATTTTACATATGGTTTATAGATCAGCTTGTGGCTGAATCTTGAAAAGCACAATTGGAAAATGCCTAATGCACTTTATTAGAGTAAATAATGATGTGAGAGGACAAAAAGGAGATGTTTCAAACATCACTTTTGCTTAGGGAGAGGCAAAACTATGTTCCAAGGACTTAAAAAAGGCTCAAAATGATGCTCAGGTTGCCGCTGAAGTTGCAACACAAGAAAAACTTTTAAAAACTGGAGACAGCAAGAAGCAGAGAGACAGAGGGATTTTAACTCCCATTTCATTTAGAAAAAATGTATTTGGCAAAACTCCTGCTAGCCAGACTGAAAATGGCAGCCCCATCAGTTTTCCCGACAGTCCCATCAGTTTTCATTGTGAGCATAAACCAGCAAACACTGCTCACAGTAAGAGTAGAAACCTTGATCAGAAAAGGGAGAAGGATTTACCAAATGTCAGCACACATTTCTTCAGTGTTTGGAAACCTGGCAGAGGCCCCTATCCAACCCTCAGTGATCTCAGTGGAACCCCCTCACTAATTTCACTGGGATATGAACTGACCCCATAGAGAAGAACTGGTGTAGCCAAGACGGAAAGTTAGGCTCACATCAAAATTCCTGTAATCTGCAGTATTCTGGGAGGCTTGGTTGAAGTCTGTACCCTTCCACTCACACATGTACTGCACACCAGCCAGACAGGATACTCAGACTTACCGACTTTCTAAATATTTCTTAAAACCTCTGGAATGTTTTGGGCAAGGTCCAGGAACTGGAAAAATATAACCTTGGAGCTTCTGGAGAAAAATAAAAAATAAAAAAATACTGGTAGTCATTTGAAAGAGCACTAATTTAGAGTGATTGAGGGAACCCGAAAATTGCTGAATGGGCAGAACAGCTGCATGAGGTTCCAGGCTAAGAGACTTGTGCTGGAAATCGAAGCCACCCAGCTGAGGTTGGAGCTGCTGGGCTCACACCAAACTCTGCCTCAGGTTTGTAAGGGCTGGTAACAGCCATACACAGTGCCATCTAGTGGGTCTGGGAGCAGATACTAACTTTTTCTTTGGGGTCCTAGAGTAGCTCCGAGATCAGCTGTCTGAGCCTTGCACTGGTGCTTTTGCAGCTGAAATGCTTGGTACATCAATTTTCTCATTGGCACTGTGAAACGTAGCTGCAGTGATAAATATAGGGGAACACATAAAATGTCAGGAAGATCAGAGCTTACTGACAACTGCACATGACTACTGGTAAACAGCATATGCCCCCATGCTCTGATGGGAGAAGTAGTCCTGGGATGTGTAGGATACGGTCTTAATGTGGCTTGTGAGTTCTGCTTTCTCCAAAATAGCAAAGAGGCAAAAAGCATGTGTCTCTCTCACTTCCCACCAGCACCTGGTGGGTGGAAGGACAGATTTCTTTTCTTTCCCTGGTCTCTCATTCCTTCATACTGATCTGGGACTATGAGTCAGCTAGGACTGAAAACATTTCTCTCATGCCTGTCTGCTGGCTCTTGCTCCAACAACCAGAGTTAGGTTGACTGACGTAGGTTCTGGAAGGAATTTCCCCCAGGTGAGATTAGGAAGGATCTCTTTTTTTGAAAATATAAAACCTTTGATATGGGGACATGCCAAGACAAGAATATTGTCTTCAGCTCCTTTTGTAGCAAAGGCCTGAAAATTATTATAAGGTATTGGGAAAGACTCTGAGGGTTACCTGGTTGTGGATGGACTTGATGATTCATGTAATCTCTCCTAGTCCTTTTTTCCTCCCTGTGAGTTTCCTCTGTTCTTCTTCTTTTTGTTTGTTTGTTTGTTTTGTTTGTTTGTTTCCTTCAATTTCTGGGTTAACTTCTTACTGCTTCCTCACATTGTTTAACAATATGAATTGACAATATGAAGACAATACTGTCTATGAGATAATTCACCCATGTGAATTGGCCAGGGGGTGCAAGGCCTGGCCTTGCTTGCTGTGCAGAATGTGCTTAGAGCAAGCTTTCAAACCATCAGGGAAGACTTGTTAACTCTAAATCATGGTCTGCATCTTGAGACTGGTGGGGTGTAAGTATTCATGTTATTCATGTTCCTTCAAATAACGGTTGCCTGACATGTCAGAACATAGTTTCCTTAATATCTGCACACAGTATCTTGCAAGCAGATAGAATAACCACCAATGACACAAAAAAGGTACACAGGAGAGCCAAATGCTGCAAGAAGCAAGCAAAAACCCCATCAAATTAAAAATTAGTGATTTTTTTTTTTTTTTTTTTTAGCACAAATGCATTCTTAACTTTGCATTCCAGAATTAGTACTGAATATTTTAGGCTCCAGCAGAACAAATGAATCTGACAATGGATATCAAAGACAACAAGAGCTTCTGCAAGTAGATAAGTGGCAAAAGGAAGGCAAGGAAAAACATGAGCATGTAGTGAATGGGATAGGGGCTCTGGTGGCACATGACTTGGAAAGGACTGAGTTACTGAATGTCTTCTTCACCTCTTTCTTTAATAGCAAGACTGGGCTTCAGAAATCCCAGGTCCCAGTGACCATAGGGGAAAGTCTGGAGTGAAGATGTACCCTTGGCTGAAGAGAATCAGGTCAGAGAATACTTAAACAAACCAGAGGTACATATGTCCATGGGTCCTCATGGGATGCACCCACAAGTGCTGAGGGTGCTGGGCGATGTCTTTACAAGATCACTGTCAATTATCTTCAAAGATCACAGTGAATGAGAGAAATGCCTGAGGACTGGAGGAAAGCAATGTCGGGGGGAGGAGGGATGGAGAATGGACCCGGGCTCTTTCCAGTGGTGTTCAGTGCCAGGATGAGAGGCAACGGGCACAAACTGGAAAACAAGAGGTTCTATCTGAACACCAGGAAACACTTCTTTACTGTGAAGTTGAATAAACACTGGCATAGGTTGTGCAGAGCAGTTATGAGTCTCTCTCCATGGAGATCTTCAAAAGTTGTCTGAACATCGTCCTGGGCAAGCAGCTCTAGATGGCTCTGTTTGGCCAGTGGGGTTGGACCAGATGGTCTCCAGAGGTCCCTTCCAACCTCAACCAGTCTGCAACTCTGCAATTCTGAGAAATAATGCAGTTTTCCTCCTTAGCTCAAAAGTTAATTTTAAGATACTTTAGAGTATCGCTCAGCAGATACATTTTTTTCATTGCTGTCTTATATATAAAGATTTTGTGAGGAGCTAGCACAGCACCATTTTTTTTTGTCTTAAGTCTTAAACGTGTATCATCTGAAATCAGGATTAAACTCATGTTGACTTGATCCTGTCATCAGCCTGTACGTGCAGTTTCTTTTCTAAATATTGAAGGAACTAAGCAAAGATCAGAATTGCGTAAACGTGTGCTTAGGTTCTGCTTTTTCTTTTCCACCTTAGCATACATACCTTTTTGTTTTTAATACAGCTGCACATCTTTCTTCCAAAGGAAGGATACAGGCTTATCATTTGTTCTACAAGACTCATAGTATCTGGTATGACTTGACTCCCATTTCTATGTTTTTAGGTTTCATTTTTGCTTGAAAGGCATTGTAAATGCTGTTAACTTGATTTTATGAAGGACATTGAATCAAGAACATAATGAATGCTGAAGAGAGAGAGCAAAAAAACTGTGATTAAAATAATTACTTCATATGTGTTCTTTATCAGGGTCTCCATATCTTGTGCAAACATGATTTTTTTTTTATTTAGAAAAAAAAAAGCTATAGCTATATAAAACCTAATATATATAATACTTGAAATATTGTTAAAAAAACAAAACAAAACAAACAAACAAACTAAAAAAAAAAACAAAAAACAAAACAACAAAAAAAAAAACAACAAAAAAACTCTGTATTCTCATGGTAATGATTCTCCATATACTAGTACCAATTCTTTAGAAGTTCTAAAAGAAGACTAATTTACTTCAAGAGGATAAGTGCAAATCGTTAAGGAGATATTATGACCTTGTAGCAAGGATTTTAGCTGTCTTTTCATCTGTGGAAAAAATGAATCTGAGAGTCACAAAGAAATGTGAAGGGCATATAAGACTGAATATGCATGATTCTGCTAGCCAGTAAGTGAGCCAATAATTAAAGAATACAGTACAGTAATGTTATAAACACATCTTAACCATTTAGTTTTTTGTGTCCTGATCCAGGAAACCAGTTCAGCCTTTGCTCAATTCCAAATATTTGACCGGTCCCTTTGAAGTAAACAGAATAAAGCTAAGTGGAGTTAGGTCCTCAAAATGGGGGTTATCCATTTATTTGCTTGAGCACCTCCAGCATAGAAACAGTGCTTGACTCTGCCAGCTAGTGTGGTTACGCAAGGGTGGGGTGTTTTTAGTCTCTTTCTGTTCATTTTGTATCTTCCTCTCCCCTCCCTTGGCATGACAGTCTTCACCACTCTCTCTCACCCTCTGCTTTCCTAAACCAGATCTTACCTCCTCTCATCTCTTCTCTGGCTCTGAATTACCATGGGAGAATCTCCACACACGCAAATAGCACCCATCAGCAACCTAGAAAGTCAATTGCTCTGTGGCTCTTGTACCTACCTCCATGTAGGCAATTACCGATGATCAGCTGGTAAATGCTTGTGTGTCCATGTTTTCAAAGACAGACAGCCTTGGTATAGACAAAGCTAGACCTGCTCCCTTGGATGCCACCAGCAAGCTGTATTGATTCAATTTCAAGAAAGATTCCTAAATTTAATTGATTTAGGGATCGTCATGAGCAGAGCCAGTCTGAAATTGTTCCAGCTCCACTAGCAGTATATACAACACAGTCTGGGAACCTCTGTCTGGAAAGATGCACATTTACTGTAGAAAACCACGATCCTTGAATATCACATACCTTCCCTCATGAGCCATCAGACACATCTTTCATTTCAGCAGGCACAGAATCAATACTTATTCCAGTAACAGATATGTGACTAATAGGTCAGAAATGTCTGGGTATGAGTCATTCACTACTATCGTTGCTTCTGTTGCTTGGTGGTCCAAAAAACAGTGAAATATACACTGCAGAGAAAAAAAAAAGGGAGAGAGAAAAAAAAAAAAGAAAAGAATGTAAATATCCACGCTGTGTGTAGGAAATCTTTACTGACTTTGTGTCTGAAAACCTTCATGTTTTTTCTACAGCACACAGACAAAATATATTTCATTGCTTTCAGTCTCAAACATATTCTTTTGCACTATATATTTTTTTTTTATTTTTTTTTTTAACTTTTATTTTTATTTTTTATTTATTTATTCCCTTGATTTCTTTCCATATATTTTTCCTCTTTTTGGTTTTGGCTTTGTACAGCTTTTTCTGTAAGAACATCTTGTACTCAGTCTCTAAGCAGGTTAGTCTCAGGTGCATGGCTTCTGATAGGGTTGAGATTGGCAGCATGAGCTCATGGAATTTACGGATCCCCTCACATTGCTTTTTAAATTTTGGTAGGGGAAAATTTTATAGTCAAAACCAGAAAATCCCATCCAACGTCTATGAATATGTGTCATGTTGCCAGCTCAACTTGCTGTGCTGGAAATCTGCAAATAGAAATCTGATCCATTAATTGCTAGCTGCAAAAATTACTTTGAATCATTTGTCATTTCTTTTTTTTTTTTCTTTCTTTTTTTTTTTTTTTTAAATTTATTTATTATTTTTATTTTCTCCGTGATACATCCTGAACTATTTCTTGTTCAGACAGGTGCCCACTTCCTTTTACTCTTCTCTAGAGAGCAACTCCAACCAAACCAGCATTAACTAATGGCTGATTTCTATCACCAGCAGCACATGCAATAGGAATACTACTGTGCATCCCTGAAAGCACTTCCTTATAAGTGTTTAAAGGTACGCAGCCTGGGTGCTGGTACTACTCATGGGATCATGGTCTAGCTGCACAGCTGTAACTGGACTGATCTGCAGTGGCAACAGACTGGATGTGACCACAGGTGTTTCTTCACTGATGATTCCTCTGCCATTCTTCTCCATTTAATTTACCAAAAGTGATCAAATGGCCTCTTCTCTGATTCCCAAAGATGCTGAGATTTAGTACTTCTCACTCTTTGATAGGAGAGCCTAACTTATGTTGTCTAGACACCATTCTGTACTGAAATATATGCAAAAGATTTCTATCAGTTATCCACCCTGTTTGTGTCTTTCTATCGTCCACTTTTCAGGAAAAGAAAGTTAGAAATATTTGTTAGTTTAATATATTGAAAATCAGCTGAGAGTTAAAAGGAAAAGGAAAAAGAAAAGGAAAAGGAGAAAAAGCTCAACAGGTTCATCTGAAAGAATGCCAGAATCTGAGGAATTCATTCACTAGAAGGAAAGATATGTGCATATCCACACATATGCAATTGAAACTCCCAACTGAAACACTGTATATATATATAAAGTATTTAGTTAAATAATACTGTGATGTTAGGAAGTCAGGAGGAACAGTGTAATCAGTGGTCAAAATTGTTTCTACTTAACATGTACTTGGTTGCTTTGGAAGCTTTCACTCTCTGGACTGGAATTTTCCCTTCTGATAGCCTCTTCTTGCACAAAAATGGTGTAAATTTGCATCACCAAAACATCACCAGCTTTGTGATTTTTAGTGAAGCATACCCAGATGCAGAGCATCCAGTAAATAACAGCTGAGTTTGGCAACATTTAACAAAGTGTTTCAGAACTTTCAGAGCAGTCAATATTTTATATCTACAAGAAGAAACAATACTTACAGTATAACTGAATAGCCCTTAACTCTTGCTGTGACGTCCCTCCAAAGCCATGTAGCTCTGCCAAAACCAGCCAGCTTTCCATCAGTTCCCAGGCATGTTGATAGGATATAGCAAGTGTTAACTCTGTAGAAGAGTTGAATGATCAGTAGTTAAAATGGTGGAAATCTTCCTGGGAAATTATTTAGAATAGTGAATAGTTTAGTTGTATTTTCTTCCACAGAAAGTGTCCTTATTCATTCTGTAGGAAAAACAAACAAACAGCACCCCTCCCCGCCCCCCCCCCCCCCCCCCCCAACAACCATAAATCCCCATCAAAGGAATCTTCCTCCTGTCCCTTCCTCTTCTACATCAGGATCCTCTCTTCATCAAGGAATGTTCTACCATGCTAACATGGTAGAAATAAAAATTTAAAGTATGTCTGATTTGCTCTTTCTATTTTCAGAACTCAGATTTGTTGACTTCGGTCTTTTTCCTGCCTTTTTTTTTCCTTCCACAGAACCTCTCTTTAATTATGCTCCTTTTATGTTATGTCAGAACTCACACTCAATGTCTATCAGGGCTCAGAACTCTTGCTTAAATTGATTTTTTACTCTCTCTTCACTTGTAACACGGCCAAACAAATTGACTAGAATGAATGCTGTGACCTGACTATTATTTTTAGACAAAGCCACAAGTAACCTCATTAACATTCGGATGTAGGCTAAAGAGGGACCTGAGAGACTTCATTTATACATAGGAAATCTGTCCAGCCTCTTGAACTCATAGCCCCAGAATATGAAATCCAGGGAAGAATTTTATCTACGTATTGTCAGTAAGGAGCATTTCTCTTCTCCTGGGAGCAGATCATATCAGCACTGCTAAAGCAAAATGGTCAGGCCTGTATAGTCAGAGTAATATATGAAGAAAAAACACAACCAGCTTCATTTAGTGCCTTGTCTTTATTCAGCTTGGGCCCATATGTGGAAGTATTTGCTACTTGGACTTATTAATAATAATTGTTATGGTTACGATACATATATTTTCTCATTCAAAAGAAAAAAAAGAACACACAAAAAACATACAAAAAAAGCCACAAACTCTTCAAAAAACAAATATCTGATCCTGTATGTAAGCATAGTATTGACTTTTAATGAACTCTCTAGGCTCTTTTGCTAGTTATTATGCTCAGACTTGTAACTTTGGACCTTATCCTGGCATGCCAACCATGCCAACTGGTTTATAGAACTATATTCACAAAATATGGGACCTTTAAAATTTATGTCTTTGGATATAGTTTCCAAAGCAGGATGCCTGGGCTGGTACAAAGTGTATTCATATTTGTTCCTCATCATTAATGAATTTACTCAAACTGGATTGGAAATGTGGTGAGTATTTTATTTCTGAAAACTAACAGTATTTTCATGAGAGATTTGGAATAATTTATGGCCTTCTCCTGTAATACTAGCTAACTTACTATAGCAGAGAAATATATGATAGAAAACAGAGAGTACGAAGACCTAGCAGATTATCTAATCTTTATTTTTTCCGGTACATTGATTTCTTTGGTGAGTACTAAATAAACATAATCCTTTTCTGACTAGTCTCTAGAGTTAATCTTTTCAGGTATATTTCTGAGCAAAAGTTTTCCTGGAAATATTGAGAGAATCATAGAACAGACAAATGAAATATTTACTCTACAGATTTCTCTGTAAAAATCCCAGAATTCCCATAATATAGATCATCATTTATCACTGAAAAACAAAACAAAGCTATATATACATCAGTGAGCTGTTGTTACTTGCTTGTTAGATAAATGGAAATACTTAACACACTCAGGTGTCCAAATCCCACTCTCTTTCTGAATCGCCTCATTGTTTGCTCTTGGCTCACAAGCAGAGTGATGGCATGACTGGGACTTGGGAAAACACCTGTGCTTGAAGAGAATCGATAGGAAGATGAGAAAAGAGTGCCAGATCTGAAAGCTTCCCATGAAAGAGCAATTGTGGAAGTTACCCAAACACTGCTGAAAGAAGGGACTTATATTCATAAATATTCATCAGGTGAACAATGCCTTAGTTAAATTAGGCACTGAAAACTTTGATAATGTCTAGGAAGGTGAAGTTGATTTTTCAATAATTAAAGTGAATCTCTGTCTTCTTATTTCTGTACTTATTTCCTGCATTTAAAAGGTCAAACACACTAAGATCATTTAGTGAAACAGATATATGAATAAGGCATAAATATGCAGAGCATAGCTTAAGGTCATCCTTTGTGGTGGTTGTTTGTCAGCATGTTGTTTCCTCCTCTCTAAAGAAAACTGAAAGAAAATGCCAAGGCAATTCATTTTCATTCTGTACCCCTTTCTTAAACCCCTCCTCTACTTTCATTTATTTATTTATTTCTATTGCCTTTCCTAATCTTGTTATGACTTTATTTAGACAATAACATTTACATAAATTTGGATACAGGGCTGCTGCTTCAAATTAGTGCAGTGTTTTCAACTTTCTGGAAGGTTGCAACATTGCATACAATAAAGAGTTGAATGAAAATACAAAGATTCACAGCCTAGAGAAGCATCATTACCTCATCTGCCTTATATATGACACTTGCTGGTGACACTCGTGTACTTTGTTTGCAACTATCTTGTTGTTAAGTATATTCTCTGTTTTATTATTCAAGCTGCGCATTTAAATATTGATATTTACAATCATATATAATAAATAATGATGCATAATAACACATAACACTTTGTAATTTTATTTATTTAAGAAATTATAATAATTTTATAATAATGAGTTTTTACCTAGGTAGAACCTTTTTTAGACCATAATGGATAACTACGTTAGGTTTGATAGCAAGCTATTGATAACTACTATTTCAATTCAGTTTTTTCAACTTCTTATTCACCTAATCATGGTGACTTCATTTTGACTAGCAATGTGCAAACTTACTCTAGTTGTGAGAGACTACTCACAGACTGATAATTTTGTTCAACTTAAACGCTTCCATAAACAACTGTATTTTTGTTAAGCTTATAGTTCCACTAATGACTGTCATAACCCCAAATTGGCTTGTGACTGTAATATGGGAACTCTAGACTGTACATCTGTTGTTTGTTTATGAGCATGTTACGTAAGCATTTTCAAAAGCTTATTAAAGTCAGACAGATCATATCGTATCATATATCATATCAATCATATCATATATATCATATCAAATCACATCATATCATCTACTGCTTCCTGTCTACCATATAAACCAGTTATCCTGTCAAAGAAAGAAATTTGTTTGACCTGACAAACTCTTTTGGCTGGCATCCTACCAGCTATCAGCAGGGCCTGCCAAGATTTGTCTTGGCAGCCTCTCCCATTAGAGCTATGAAAGCTGTTGGGGCACAGAAAAGCAGATGGTGTGTTTATCCTAAGGAATTATTGATAATGACATTTTTTATGATAAATCTTTGCTGTCTCTTTCTTATTGCCCTAGGAATTTGTATGTTGGTATTTTTGCAGCAGGTGAGACCCATGCCTGGAGACATTCATGATTTCCTCTGAAAAATTATGAAAAGAGGTTGGAGTTATACAAGACTGCAGAAAGGATCTTGTGATGCCTTTCCTCAAGAAGAGAAATACAGACGGGGAAAAAAAAAAAAAGGAAAAAAAAAAGACTGTGACATTAAGTGAGAGTGACTGAGTAGTCACATTGCGGACCTGCACCCTATGAACAGTGGCTGTGTCTGCCCACAGGAGAGGATCACTGGTGTGAGAAGCCATATTGTGTGGATCCCCTGATCTGCCAGGTTGGGGCACCTACCACACCAACTACTCCACACTCCAGCCTTTTTCCAGCCAGGCTGCTGCCTTGCCTTTGCATGGAGGCAGGCCTGCAGAGGAGGGAAAAAAAAGATTGGGGGGCATAGTGTACTCAAAGTAGTTGAGGAGGCACACAGCTGGGAGAGCTGGGAACCCTCCAGGCTCCATAGTCGTGGTGTGGAGGAGGATACTGTGTTCACAGCAAGTAAAGTGCAGGCAAAGCCAGGCTGCAATTCATACCTGCAAGTCAGTTATAGACAGCATTGGGCCCCTCATCATGACCATTTTGAACTGTAAACACAAGGCATGGTGTCTGAATTATTTATGCCTTGAAGCAATACTAAAATCAAAATGGATTTATCAAGAACAAATGATTTCAGATCCATTTAATTTCATTCTGGGAAGAGGTAACAGCCCTTGTGGATAAGAAGTAAATGGTAGGTGTGATATTACTTGGCTCTATTAACAGTTTTCACACTATTATGTAATATTTTCTTAAGCAACAAGGGAAATGTGGTCAATAAGTAATAGTCAAATACGATGCACAACTAGCTGAAAGAAAAACAGAGAACAGCTGTCATTGGTTTGGTGTCAAAATGGAAGGAAATGTGAAGTGACTGTTTTTTCTACACCCAAAACTATTCAGATTCCTTTATTTACTGAAAGATTTTGTGCTTGAAAAACAGGTATTTTTTTTTTTTCCCAAAAATAGTTTGCCAAAAATGATGGCAAAATGAGAACTCTGTAGGACAGGCAGAGAACTCGAAATTAACTTATCATATTAGAGACACTGTCTGAAAAGGATGCTGTTCAGTAGGGATGAGTGCAAAATGTTTAGTTAGGTTTACCTCATCTAAACTTTGACAGTTTGTGATCTAGTCTAATGCAGTCAAGGAGGGTCAGCATCCCCAAAGTCCTTGAGATGTTGAAAAATTAGTAAAAATAATTTACTGTTTTGATTAGAGCAAAAGGAAAATGTTGCATCTAGACAATAACCACTACCTGGTTTGCAGATGCATTGACTATGAATCTACAATGTCATACAGCTCTGGATAAAGCAAAAATGTGAAATAATTTTTTTCTTTATGTAGACACTACAAGAAACTCTATTGGAACACTATGTCCATTTCTGGCACTTGCTCTTTGAGAAAGAGGTGGATCAGCTGAGGAAATCAATGAAGAATGGAGTGAGAATAATACCTGAAATAACATAACATATGAAGAAGAGTCAAAGGAGCGTGAGATGTTTAGGGAGACAAAGGCTAGATGGCTGTTAATATGAGGAAGGGAATAGATGGTTCCTCGTGCCAAATGGGTAAGAGGTGGTGGGGTAAACTCTATAGAGAAAGATTTAGACTGATATTAGGGAGATAAAAGGCAGCAACATTGATATATTGTTGAACAGAGCATAGGGAGATGGTGGATGCTTCAAGGTTTACAAACAGGGTAGATGAACCACAGTTAAGAATGATAATGTTTTGTTGGTCCTTCTTTAGAGAAGAGGAATTAACTACATGATTTGTTGAACTCCCTGTAGGTCTTATTGTCTGTGGTCCCTCCTTCTCAGAGTTTCCTTATTCTTCCCAAGGCAGTGATAATAGTGTTGGATATGTAATAAATGTGCAGAAAGTACAGTGTTGCCCAACACAAATGTGAAAGCTCAGTTGACAGACATTGATTATTTTCTCATGTCTACAGCCTTGGACACGTTCTGTTAGTGAAACAAATCTATTTTGTCATTGTATGACAAGTATATCATACCTGGTTTTAGTAATAACCCTGCAGATTGTACTATCACTTCAGAGAGAATTATTTATTTATACCCTAAGCCCTCTGATGATATGTCAGTTGGCATCAAAAGAGGTACCACATATACATATTAAGATGTGCCTTGTGGACCTGGGAGCTGTGCCATTTACAAGGAAAATGGATAGGAATTAAGTATTTAGGGATAGATGGTATTTCATCAATAGGGTGAATTCTCTAAGCAACCCCATACTAGTAAACCTTACTGATATGGCTTCTGGTAGAAATTTATTTAGAGCACTGAAATAGCAATATCAGCTACATCAGTATTGAACCGCCTTTACCTTTTCATCAGCAAATCAGAAATGTAATGGATTTATGCTCACTGGCAAGCAGTGTTTTTTGATTTCCTGCAGAAGTCAAAAGTCACTCTATTTAGAGCAATAGTAATCCCCACTTCTGAAGATTTTCACATGTATTAAAAATAAGAAAGAGATTATATTCTTCTTCTGTTTCTGTATTATTCTTCTGTATCTCTGTCTTGAGATACCAGCATGGCCACTTCCTACTTCACCAGTTCCCTGTCTTAACACTGGATTTCGGCTCTCATCAGACCTTCTGTACTCCACTGGGAATCAGGGAGGTACTACTATTTAGATTCCCCCACATTTGTCTGCCTTCAAACTGAAAATCTCAGAACTGCCCAGCTGTAGGTCATGCCAAAATGCGTTAAAAAAACACAGAAGGTATGTGAACAGTATATACACGTGTGGAAGGCATCAGGCATCTTGCATCTTGGGATGTCTGTGTCAATATAGCTCTGTTTTCTGCTCTCTTGATTGCCCTGTGGACATCTAGTGCACAACTTGTATGGCATGCCTAGCTTCACATACTTAGACGTGTAGGGCTCCCTGCAGCTCATCTGGTGAAGAAGATACATTGATTACATCCTGACAGGAATCTTGGGGTACCCTTAACAGATCCAGTCTGATATGGTCATCAATATAGTCACAGAAATTTCAGTTTCAGAAGATAAAAGAGACCTGTTACCAGACAAGACAGAGAAAACATTAACTTCAGTTGTTCTGGGATAGACTTTATTTTATTTTAATTATTTTATTTTATTTTATTTTATTTTATTTTATTTTATTTTATTTTATTTTATTTTATTTTATTTTCTGGATATTTACTTAGTGTCACTTCTCTAGCCACAAGGATCTGAAAAGACGTCAAAATGCCATACAAATTACAGTCACTGCAAAAATGAAGCCCTGTAGTGAAAAAAAGTGTCAACAGTCCATCCTTAGGAATGAAGACAACTAAAAGTAACTTAGTAAGTTGAAAATAATAGGATAATTGCAACCATAGAAATAAAATAGCTTTTGAGGAAAAAAAACACGATGACACCACATTTTTTCTGATGGGCCACTGGCATAAGATATTTTGTCATTATGAATTTTGTGAATTATCTATTTTATTTCTTTATTTATTGATTTTATATCTTCTTTTCCTTATACTAGTATTTTATCTTTAAAACTTTATTAGAATGCATGGGTTCAGTAAACTACTTCAAAACTCAGCTCAGAGAAGCAAGAGAGGTACAGAATTTGCTTCTTGGAAGTAGTAGAGATGCTCGGATCACCGAGATTGTACAAGTAATATAGCACACTCTCACAAAGTAAGTCTGAAAACATGTTTGGACATGCAAATTTCTACCAGCAAAAGATTACAATGTCATTTGTCCAGGCAGAGGACAGGACAGCAATACCCCTGTGATATCACTGTTGGACAACAATTCAGACCTATACTGTTCCCTAGGACTTCTTGTGCTACCCCAGGGAAACCACTCTGAAGTTCCTTGTTCTCAGCTGCCCATTGGTTAAATATAATGTTGGCACACAGAGCTCTTGCCAGATGAAAATTTGAGGTACTGTGTGATACAATATTAAAATGACTCTGTAAAATGAATAAGTACCTCTGAAGGAATCTGTTTTCTAAATTATGTGCTGTAAGCTTTAAATAAATTTGAAGCTTTTGATAAGAAGTCAGTATGTATGGGGCAATTGCATTACTTTCTGATCACTGATGTTTTTCTAGCAGAAATTCATCATCTTGCAATCCATGACCGTCTAGTCAAGAGCAAACATCTCAGAAATTTTAATGGGAAGGGTATTTTGCCTTATAAGATAATCTTTTCATAATAAAAAGGAAGATTTTTTTTTTTTTAATTTAAAGCAAAATTCTAGCAAAAATTGATTATTTGGGGGGTATAGAATAGCTCAGGGACAGAGGGAAGAAAGATTATGGTTTCCCACTTTAAAATATAGAAGAATATACTTTAAGAATTGTTGGCACTAAAGAGGCATTAGTGCTTTGGCCAGCAGAGAGAAACAAGTACTTTGCTAAATCTGGATGTCTGGGTTCAGAACCATGTATTTAGGTTCTGGTGCATTCAAATTTCACACATTACGGAATTTTTTAAGGTCATTAAAAAAATTCTGTGACTGTTTCTTCAATTAAAGTGAGATTTTCGAGTACTTGCTGGTAGAATTAACACACATTAATTTGACAAGGTTTTTTTTTTCTATTTTTTTGGGTGTTTACTTTCTCACTTGGTGGAAGCAGAACTATGGAAAAAAAAGCTTTAAAAATAAAAGTAGGCTCTAGGAATTTTCTAATGTGCTATCATAGCACCCAGTACCATTGTTGAATTGCTGTATAAAAGGTGAAAAAAGCACATTTATGGAAAAGAAAATCAGAAATCACATGTGACAATAATATGGAAGTAAAATTTTGCATTATATACCTACCTGAAGACATTTTATTTCTCTGTGTTGTTTAAATGCTTAAACAAATTTCAATAACAAACTCATTTCAACAATAAAAACTAATAAAGGTTGGACTAGATGATCTTAGAGGTCTTTTCCAACCTAAATGATTATATGATTAACTAACTCTGACTCATGGCCAAGACTTAGGGGAAATTTATAGTATAAAAATAATTTGTATCAATTAAGACCTGATCACATATACTTTAGTTTCAATGGAGTAATGTTGCTTTTATACAGAGACAGAAGGAGGATTCAGAGTAAGTCCACTAATTTGTCTGAAAGAATAATCAGCACATAAATCTTTAGATTTAACCCTGATGGGTTTCATCCTGACCACAAGTAAGAACAAGTTGAAAGAAAATCTTGCCTGAATGTTTGCTGAGCAGTGAGTTTAATTAATTTACCTTCAGAGGGTAATTTTCACAACATATCAAGATTCAAGATATGTGGAAACATAATTATTAAAACCAAATTCTCTTTTAATTTGTTGTTGGATCAAAAGCAAAAATGGATTAATAAAATGAACTGTCTATCATCTCAGCTGAGATGCAAGCAATAACATTTTTTGTGGTAAAGGCTTATCTCTGATCAGGAACTTCTAATTACCACTGAAGTATGAAATATCACCATACTATGGGCGTATTACGACCAAGTTAAACACAAGCCAAAATTGCTATTTTCTCCCCCAGACCTTCTTCCATTATTATATTGTACCATAGTACTCCAACTCGTAGGGGCCCTCAGCCTAACATGCCCTTTTTAATAGCTGTTACTAACTAATAAATAGACATAACTAAATGGGCCAGAGCACTTAGAACAAACATTAGAATTGAATTTCATAAGAAATTTACACCTTTCTCAAAATTAATTTCTCTCTCTTTTTTTTTTTCTTTTTCTTTCTAGAAGAATGGCTTATAGAAGAATGGTCTACAATAAAACTGTGTTCATGATAAGTTATTATATTGTTTAATTACACAAAACACAATTAGCTGTACCAAGTAATAAGTCTGCTAATGATGATGACGACTTTGTGTAGGTGATAACTGTCCTAGGGTCCTGTTCTGGTTCTTGTTCAATTTAGTCAACGTGCATTTCGGAAAGACAATTTACAGATGCCATGAGATAATGATTTGTAATTACTTAAAGAACTATCCTAGCCAATCTTTTAAAAATTAGTAAAGATAGACTAGATCCTGAGAACTGAGAAGGGCAAATATATGACTTTAACAATAGGACAAGAAGAATCTGACTGATCTTTTAAACATCATTATCTGGAAAGGTGTTGGTGCAGCTGTCTTGTGAATATTGACACATACAATGCACATAATATAACAAGATTGAGAGAAAACGCTCATATAGCTCTATTGTAACAAGCCACTCCAAAGTAAATGATCCTTTTACTAGTTCAGTTATGTGGCATCTAAGAAAGGTGGGGATGGAAGAAGTGAATACAATAGGATGGTCTTTAATAATGTTTTTCACAGCCTTTTACAAGAATGACATCTCACACACTGATTAGTAAAATATGAACTGCAAGAAATTGCTGTAAATTGGTTTTAAACTGTAGGTAAAAGCAATTATCACTGGTACACTGTGAAATATGAATTGGCTGGTATTCTCCAATAATTTCTTATTGGAAAAGCACCAAATGTGTTTATAGTGATAGATGCAAAGTATCTCCATCTTTGTGTGGATAACGCTTGCCTAGGGGAGGTTGAAGCTTTTTCACAGACAGGGTGAATTCCAAATTCTGAGTCTTGTTAGTCACTGACTGCTTGATCTTGAACATTTGAATTATAGGAGCTTCATGAATTTCATGGGAACAGGGCTTAAACTCTTCATATTATTCTAGAACAGAAAGAATTCTTCATTTCATTTTCTTAAATCAAAAACTTGAAGTGGAAAAGTTTCCACACAGTCCTTTCCTGTTTTAATACTAGATATGCAGAGACACCATTTCTGTAACTACTTCCTTTGTACAAGTTGCATTTTGTCATCTTTCACTTCAGCTGCACACAGCTGTATAGTTCAAAACTGTGTTTCTTGCATTATCCCTCAGAGCTGAAGCAAAGATAAGAAGAGCACTCTGGCACCACTTCAGCTTTTGAACAATGGCTGAAGGAAAATGGCAGGAGTCATGCAACTAGTCAAAATTTATTTTGAGTTTGGACCATCACACTTGGTTATGGACTTAGAAATGGAAACTTAATCCTAAGAATTACATTAAAATGAAAATTACTTGGCCTGAGAAACTGGTCAATATCTGAGGCTTTGTTTTTTTTTCTGTTCAGAAAATTTTATTAAGTATTATTTCTTTCATATGATAATTTACCAAATCTCATACACAAAACCCTATTTTCCAGAACATCATAGGAATAAGATACCTAGAGGAATTTCTCTGTGTTGGTTTCACATTCCTAACATTCTATTTTGAGATCTACCTAAGAAACTCCTTTCTCCCACTCCTATATTCTTTCAAGGTTACACTCTCACTAATTGTTTGGATGCTTCCTCAGTTTCTTCATGTTCACTGGCTTCCTCTCATTTCCTTCTGACAGATTAATACAAATAGCTTCATTAATTAATTCCCAGCCTTTGTATTTTCCTTTGGTTCAGTTTGCGCCATGGCTTTCATTATACATTATATCATTTTTTTTTAATCATTCCTTCTTTTAGTGTTACTGGAAGGAAGCAAATGTGGTCTCCAGCAAGCTTTTTATTTGAAACTGTGATGAAAAATTCTTTTCTGGTTTACTCTTAATTACCATTTCCAGGCATTCTTAAAAGATAAGTTGTTGGTATAGATCCAGGAAAATTTTTATATGTTTTTTTTTGCTTAGGTATGGCAACCACACAGCCACAGGTAAAACAAAATTCTCCTAGGGTCAGAGACTTGCAGTGTGCAAGAAGAAAATGAAGTGTGGGCAAAATGGATGAAAAGTCTGGTTAAAAGAAAATTCCAATTGACTATTACAATTAATATAATTTTTTTTTTTTTTAAATCATAACATATATTTAGTAATTAATGATAACATAGTTCATAAAATAGATGAATCTGTGAAGTTCTGTGATTTACTGTAATACATGAATTTGCATCTGAATATGGTAAAAACTAGTTATGTATCACCTTTTACATTCAAAGGCATTACCATTGTACCTGGCTGCCACATAAACTGAAAATGACATTGATTTCAAGAGAATAAACATTAATTTTCATTTCTTGTATGGTTATGCTGCTTTGTCAAGACTGGTTTTGTTGTTTATCTCCACTAAAATATTTACTGAGGAAAGCTTGTGAAAAAGGCACATGTTGATTTTCCAAGGAGGCACTGTTAAAGCATGAAGACTGGTGGTAATAGTGATATAAAGAAAATTCTGAAACAAAGAGTGTACCTACATGTGGTAATTTTTCTTCTGTTAACTGTCATTATTGAGGGGCCTAATTCCTATACTTGAGAAAATTGGCCCCTTAATTCTTGCTGTGTATGTTAGGATGTCCAAGTCAGACCCTATCCCACTTCCAAATCCACAGTCAGATGTACCTGAAACACACTTTTTATACGAATTTCGACATCTTAGCGAAGCTCCAGGTCAAGGCATTAATCCACTTATAGGATTTAGATGCCCAGATCCCAATGTCTAATTAAGAGGTTTTAGACACCAGTCTGACAATTAGAGTGCTTGGTCAGGAAGTGGGAGACCTGGCTATTAGGCCTGCTTTAGCTGAAGAAAAAGCACCTATCACCGAACATTTTTCACAGCAAGCAATCCTCAGTCTGAATGATGATGGGTTCTGGTACAGTCAGGAATGCAAGAGAACAAACTGGCTCTGAAACGTAGTAGTTAGAGAACTCAGCTTGCTTTTGGAAAAGCTTGGTTCCTGGGCCATGTGCCCAGAACTGTTTGTGCATTTTACTTCAGATCATCACTGGATAAGAAACAGAAACACTGAAGAGAACAATGACTGGAACTGTGCTTCTCTGCCTTTCCAGCAAAGTTCTTGAGACATTACACTAATAAGTTAAGCACCCATTGCCACTGTGGTTTTGACTGTCGATGGATCCAGCATCAACAAGAGGTATGGAAAGTGAATGCTTTTCTAGCATGATTTATTGTTTAATACTTCAGGCAAACTAGATCACATATGCATAAATTAAATCTTAAATGAAGAGCAGCCTTCCATGACATCTGTAGGTTGGAAACTTATCACAGGTTTTCCAGCTAATCTCACAGAAGTATGCTATAAACACATCTCACATATTAGGATGCACGAAAGACGCAGTTATGATAATGGCTTTCTGGATAGCAGTTTTATGTTGGGGAAGGAGTTTATTACATTACAAAAGGTGATAACACATGATAACTAGATAAGGCTAGAAACTATAAGTATGCAAGGTCTCTAATGTAGGTGTAGCTGGACTAAAAGATGATTAAAAGATCACCCAAAAGATGGACTTTCAATTGAATTTAGGCAATGAACTTGTTCTTGGACAACTGAAATGCTTTCTCTATCTTCTCCCAACTTCCCTGAATAGACAGCCTTTCCCAAATTTTTTTTTTTTTTTAATAGAATAACCCTAACTAAGGCTCAACACATCTGCCAGTTCTTGATTTTGTGCAGTTGTCTTGAATCTCTACTTTAAGCTTTAAAGGTATCCCATTGAACAGTGAGCTTTTTATGTTTGTCATTTGTCTGCTAGAGTTCAGCCAAACTGAGGACAGGACTCATGTTGGCCATTGTACTCAACATGTTAGCAACAAATAAATAAATAAATAAATCTCAAAAAACATATGAAAAATGTAAGTATATAAATAAATATTTTTTTATTTAATAACATTTGACTTTAGAAGACTGAAATGCTGGGATAGTTAAGTAAAAGAATGTTCCAAATATTTGACATTGTAGACTGTTATAATAGCTTGTCTTTAGGTTCCTAAAATGTATGGTGTCCAGATAGCAGTGAAGATATTCTCACAAAAGCTTCAGAAAACATTTCCAGTGTCCTCAACAGCATATCTATGATTTCCTGTTTTTCTTCCATTCTAGTTATTCCTTTTATATCTATTTCCTGAAAAAGCTCTGGACTTTCAACCACTGATTTTTCTGAGTTACATTTAAAATTTCTGTAACAAACTAATTAAAGAACAATATTATTTCCCTTGTTTTTTTGGGGAAATTTCCACTGGTGTATTAGAAAGGGCTTTGTTTTTCCTATCCCAGCTTCAATTTTCTCTTTATCATTGGTAAAATTAATATTTCATATTATTACAAGGGATAGAAAAATATTTTCAGTATATGAAAGTATTATGAGTAAACCTTCAGAGTGCAAAAAGCTTTGTAGTATTTTTGAGTTGATTTAAAAATCAATTAGATTTCAATGGGTCTGTGTCTGATTTTGATTCTCAGAATGACTCCTGGGGAAATAAACTTCCCAATCAATTTAATTACACTATCTACATCTGTTTATATTTATATAGAGTTTATGAGATGGATCAAGAGTGTTGCCAACAGTTATGATTTTATTACATGTCTTATGAGATTCAGTTGAGAGTTTTCTATATCTCCCATGATCTCATATTTATTGTTTCAAACCTCATGAAACCTTCCTCATGTAAAATGGTTCCTTTTACTTTCTGCAGAGCTTTTGCTGCAGTACCATCATTCCCTACAGCCTTTGTCTTGACAGTGAGAACTTGCCTATGGGAACTATGACTGATATCAACAACATTTCAAGAAGATCTTTTCAAATATAAGGAATATCTGTATCCATGCCTGAGCAAACTGTTAGGAAAGATATGAATAAAGAGGAATACATGAAAGTATAGACATATGTCTATATAAAGTGGAAGGCAAGAGACTGAAAGGAGTTCAAGAAACTTTGGGTCATAGAAAAGAAACTGGGAAGGTTCATGAAAGCCTGCTGAAGGTAAAGGAAATGTGAGATAGATAATGGAAGCCCTAGAATTGCTGCAAGATATCTATATTTAAAAAGGAGAAATTGTGTTTTGGGTTCTAGAATATGTTTTGAAAGGAAGGACAGTGAAAGGCATGATGACCACTAGGAAAGAAGTTATAAAGCCTTATGGATTCATGTGAAACTAATTGAAAAACTTATTTGACAGGACTACAAACATTCAAGAAAAAACCAAACCAAAGCAAACTAAACCAAACCAGCAACAGAAACCATTAACAAAACAAAACAAAACAAGCAAAAAAACAAAACCCCACAATGAATCTAATCTATCTGGAGATCATTAACAGACATAATACAGTTCCACAAAGAAGACTGTGGGCACTTGGCCAGAGTTTGACAAGAAGTGCCTTAAAGAGTGTTGTGATTTAACCCAGCAGGCTGCTCAGCACCACACAGCTGTTCTCTCTCATTCTGCTCAGATGGGATGGGGGAAAGAGTTAGAAAGGTAAAAGTGTGAGAACTCATGGATTGTGATAAAGACAGTTTACTAAGTAAAACAAAAACTGCACTTGCAAGCAAAGCAAAACAAGAAATTAATTTGCTACTCCTGCAGGCAGGAGTTCAGCTACTCCCAGAAAAGCAGGGCTCATCATGTGTAACAGTTTCTTGGGAAGATGCACATCATCACTCCAAATGTCCCCCTCTCCTCCTTCTTTACCCCAGTTTTATTGCCGAGCATGACACCACCGGTGTGGGACATCCCTTTGGCCAGCTTGGGCCAGCTGTCCTGGCTCTGTCCCCTCTCAGCTCCTGGTGCACCACCAGCTCCTTGCTGGCAGGGCAGCACGAGGAGTAGGAAAAGCCTTTCCTCTGTGTAAACACTAATCTGCAGCAAATAAAACCAGTTATCACCAGTTTTCATCAAAACTCCAAAATACAACATTGTGTGAGCCTCTGTGAAGAAATTTAATTCTGTCCCAGCCAAAACCGAGATAAGAGGAGATGTGTTGCCTGAGAAAGAAATAAGCAGCGTAGAGATCACAGTGGAGTTCCTTTGCACTTAGTTCAGCGATCGCTTTCTTTTAATTTACTCATTACTGATGAAAGCAAAATAAATAAATAAATAAATAGATAAATAACAACACAAAACATCTCTGTTGTTCATGAGATCTATTACTGTTGTCCATAGTTACCATTACCAATACTGAAGAAAATTGAACATTTATAGTGAAATTTCATGGGGAACTTGGTTAATCTTGAACTCAAGTAGTGGATGAAAATACACTAGTATAATATGTAACACCGATTTTATTTATTTATTTATTTATTTATCTTTTTTAAAGATAGCACCTATGTAGTGAATTTGACCTGGAAAAAATTAAATGTTTTGGATTGCTAGATCTAACTTGTGAACTATACAAATTTAACCTTACTGAATTATCTTCCTATAAATTTTTCACTGAAAATGACATGATCTAGAAAGAGGAATACAGCTAGTAAATAGTGTGTTTTAGCCCCAGAAAAAATAGTAACAGAAAAACAAGCAAACTCTGGTGTATATGAACTCATAAAGAAAAATACATTGTTTAAAGGTTTTGGCATTTCCTTTGGGTTGTAATATTCTTAGAAAAACGTTCGCTTTGTATCTTTCTTTGTATCTGTCTTTGTGTCTTGTTTGCTTTTCTATCTTTCTAAAGACATCAAGTATCACGGAGTCTGTTTCAAGGTAAATTATAAAAAAATAAAAATAAAAAAAAAAGGAAAAAAATGGCAAGCAACATAAAACTCTACGTAAGCCTAAATAAATTGTCTTCATGTTGACAACATTAATTGAAATCAGTCACAGAATTATAAACAGAGAGTGGAAACACAACATGCATTGCACATAAACATGTATAGGTAAGCCATATTTTATCTATCTAGAACTCTTCCATGTAAACAAAAGAGTTTCCTGTTGACTTCCTATTATTTCAAAACACAGTCCCATTTGGCACAGATATTTACTGATAGAGACTAAATGTAATTTGCCTTGGGACAGAAACTGTTAGTTTCAGTGATGCCTTGGAAAGGAGCCAGCACCAGTAATTAAAGAAACCAATCTATATTTTCTCTTTGAAGCTTATGGTCACAGGAAGTAAGTAAGTGGAGGGTCTGGGCCAGTATTTGTGTCAAAGATATCAACTCTACTGTGACTCTGCAGTGACTGTTTCTGCAGTGGAGATGGAGACTCTACCCTACCTCCAGCTTCTTCACAGTCTATGATGAAGAATAGTCTGATGAACTGAGAATTTTCTTAGAAATTGAGGCAATATAAAGCTTATAAAGCTTTTATATGTCCTTTCCTGTAGGGGCTTAAAACAGAACTCCTGATCCCTCTATTTCAGCCATTGGAAAACTTTTCATTCTGAAAGGTCTGACAAACCTGGTTGTCAGCTAATACTCTCTTGAATTTAAATTCCAACCGTGTACTCCACTCTGTTGTACCTGTAGGAGGTCATCTGAATAGAACTCAAAGTTCACCAAAGGGTTTACATTAAGCAGTACCTCTTACCTGGTACCCCATACTGTACTGACTGTCTTGGACTTTGTGGTAGGAACCATTGAATTCACATGAAGTGTCATAGAGGTATAATTTCAGAAAATGTCCTATCTCCCTATACTCATTTTCCTAATTTTGAAGCATGTTGTTCATTTCCCAAAATTCTTCATCTAATGTTGCAAAGTCTAATGAAGAAAAGAATGTTCTCTCATTTTCGAATGTTAGCTATCATCTCTAAGATTTCCCACCTGTATGAATGAACACCCTCCAGCAATTCCACTTTTGCTCTCTTGTGGAAATGGCTTGGCAGCCATCTCACTTTTAGCCTTTCTTCTGAAACTCTCCTCACTTGTCTGACATTTCCTCTCCAGTTCTCATGCTGCTAGAGGTCAATATATCTGTAGCCAGATATACATGGGTTCTTTGTACCCATGTGTAGTTCATCTCAGTACAACTTTATTACATCTGCAGACAACAGCGAGCTGGAACATCACCATAGAGGACAAGATTAGGATTTAACCAAGATCTTGGCATATTGGAGGGGAGATAAGAGACAAGAAGGGTGTGATTGCATAAAGACAGGTGAAGAGCTTTATATTTAGCCAGGAATTGTCAACTACATAAACACAGAATGGGAAACAACTGGCTACCTGTTAGTTCTGTTCAGAAGGATCCTAAGGTTGTAGTGGATCATAGCTAGACATGAGTCAATAGCATCACAGTATGTAGCAAGGAAGGCAAGCCAAATACTGGACGCAATAGAGTCATGCCTTCTGTAAGACATATGAAGAATTTCTGATGAACTGAATTTCTGAAATTCTTCATATGAAGAATTTCATAAGTACCACTTCAGCTGAAGTACTGTCTCCAGTTAGGGGAGAGTTACTTTAAGAAATGTGTACATCACTTTGTAGGAGAAAAGCACAGAGAATAGTAAGATCCTAGAAAATATAATGGATAAGGAAAAATGTAAATATTATAGTTTGGTCTACAGAAGGAAGACTGATGGGAGACATGATAAAAATCTTCAAATATTTAAAAGCTACTACACAGCTGAAGGGAGTATATCAGTAGTGGATAGTGTAAGAAATAATTGGCTTAAACTACAGCAAAGGAGACTTAGGCTAGACATTAGGAAAAACTTTCTAAAGACAGTGAAATGCCAAGATAGATTGCCTAAAGAAAGTTATGTAATACTTGTCTACATTGTTAGGGACTGTTAAGGATTAATTAAACAGGTATCTGCCAGGAATATTTTAACTAAGCACTTATAAGTGAAGTGTACATGTAGTTGAAGAAATTTATATAGAAATAAAGGTGTGTTGCTGGTGTTGAAATCACCCCAGTTCTAGAATCAGGTGTCAAGTACTCAGCCAGTGTAACCTATTATGGTGTAATGAATCTTTCATGATGATTAACAGAGACTTAGAGTATGACTGAGTATCCTTGTGATTCATGCAGCCATATGTGCCGTGTGTCAGACAATGCATATCCTGCCTATTGCCCTGCTACAGTGAGTGAGCTCTTTTATGACCTTGGGGATATTGTTGAGAATAGCCAGATGTTTTGGACCTATTCCTGGTCATCTCATTTCTACAAGATGATGTAATCCTGCCTGGAATAATTCTCTTCCTGACAGAAGATTGCAACCAATACCTGTGTGGGAAGGTGAAATGTTGCTGCCCATACAACCCTGCCTTTTCTCAGGGTTTTGGTCAAGAATGGCTTGATTGCCCAGTTCCACTGGGTATGAGTGACCCAAGCAGTGACCCAGGGTCTGAGCCTCACCCATGTCCTCAACATGAGCCACATATTGAAAGTCTTTTCAGATCATGAAGAGCAGAATCTCAGGGTTGCTGCTGAATTTGTTTGGCTTTGGTTTAATTTGAATTGTAGTAGTGTAGGTACCTAAATTGAAACAGAGTGCATTACAGAGCAGGAAAAACAGCTGAAATAGTTATCAAGTGGCTGTGAGATAATCTGTACAGGCAGAATGGATGCCAGCAGCCTACCACTAACATCCCTAAGGTTTCCTGATATGAATATCAGCTAATATGACCCACTCAGTGTGGAGACTCCACATCAGCAAGACAAGGTAGTTGCACCCTTAGGTTTCCTCTTTGCAATTTCCTCTCTGCATTGCAGAGAAAGGTTTTCAAAAACTGTCAGTACTATCAACCAGTAAATTTTTTTCATAGAGCTTTTTTTTTTTCTCCCCCCCACCCCACTCCCCCACCCCCCCGGGGAGACCTTTTTATGGGCTGCTTGGAGTTTATAATGGTGCTTATAGCATAACTAACAGAGTTCTTAAAATTAAAATGGGACAAAACTTTGAAGACCAAAAGCTTTTCCATTTTATTCTACAAGAACACAACTGTGAAAATTTACTTTGGGTAAGAATCACGGAATCACAGAATGTCTCAGGTTGGTAGGGACCTTAAAGATCTAGTTCCAACCCCCCTGCCATAGGCAGGGACATCACCCACTAGATCAGGTTGCTCAGGGCCATATCTGACCTGGTCTTGATCAACTCCAGGGATAAGGCATCCACAATCTCTCTGGGCAACCTGTTCTAGTGCCTCACCACCCTCTGAGTGAAGAATTTCCTCCTAACCTCCAATCTAAATCTACCCAATTTGAGTTTAAAACCATCCCCCCTTGTCCTGTCATTATCTGATTGAGCAAAGAGTTGCTCTCCATCTTTTTCATAAGTCCCTTTTAAGTACTGAAAAGCCACAATGAGGTCACCCCCGAGCCTTCTCTTCTTTAGGCTGAACATCCCCAGCTCTCTTAGCCTTTCTTTATAGGAGAGGTGTTTCAGCCTTCTGATCATCTTCATGGCCCTCCTCTGGACTTGCTCTAACAGCCCCACATCCTTCTTGTGTTGGGGGCCCCAGACCTGGATGCAGTACTCTAAGTGTGGCATCACAAGGGCAGAGCAGAGGGGGACAACCACCTCCCTCGACCTGCTGGCCACCCCTCTTTTGATGCAGCCCAGGATGCAGTTGGCCTTCTGGGCTGCAAGCACACACTGCTGGCTCATGTCAAGCTTTTCATCCACCGGAACCCCCAAGACCTTCTCTGCAGAGCAGCTCTCGATGAATTCTTCTCCCTGTCTGTACTCATGGCCAGGATTGCCCCAGCCCATGTGCAGCACCTACCTTGCACTTGTTGAACCTCATTAGGTTCACACATTAGGCCCAATTCTCAAGCTTGCCCAAGTCCCTTTGGATGGCATCACTTCCTTCTATTGTATTAGCTGCACCACTCAGCTTGGTGCCATCTGAAAATTTGCTGAGAGTGCATCAATCCCACTGCCTATGTCACTGGTAAAGATATTAAACAGTGCCGGTCCCAGAACAGACCCCTGAGAGACGCCACTCATCACTGGCCTCCTTCTGGACATAGAGCCACTGACCACCACTCTCTGGGTGGGACCTTCAAGCAACCTCCTTATCCACTGAATGGTCCATCCATCAAATCCATATCTCTACAATTTGGAGACCAGGATGTCATGTGTCAAAAGCCTTACAGAAATCCAGGTAGATGACATCGAATGGTCTTCCTTTGTCAATTGATGCAGTCACTCCACCGTAGAAGGCCACCAGATTGGTCAGGCATGATTTACCCTTGGTGAAGCCCTGCTGGTTGTCTTGGATCACCTCTTTGTCTTGCATGTGCCTTGACATTGCTTCCAGAAGGATCTTTTTTATGATCTTGCCAGGCACAGAGGCTCATTGGTCTGTAGTTCCCCAGGTCTTTCTTTCCACCCTTTTTAAAAATGGGACTGATGGGACTTTTTACAGCCACTGGGGACTTCACCTGACTGCCATGACTTTTCAAATATCATGAAGAGAGGCTTGGCAACTACATCAGCCAGTTCCTTCAGGACCCTGGGATGCATGGCATCAGGCCACATAGACTTGTACTTGTTTTGTTTCATCAGGTGGTCTCAAGCATGATCTTCACTTACAGTGGGAGGGACTTTGCTCCCCCAGCCTCCATCTACGGGTTCAGGGAAATGAAGGACTTGGGAAACCTGACTGGCAGTGAAGACTGAGGCAAAGAAGTTGTTGAGTACCTCAGCCTTCTCCATGTCTGTCGTTACCAGTTCACCCTTCTCATCCACCAGAGAGGGGACACTCTCCTTGGCATTTCTTTTCGAGCAATGTACCTATAGAATCCTTTCCTGTTATTCTTTGCATCCCTTGCCAAACTCAATTCCATCCATGCCTTGGCTTTCCTGATCCCATCCCTGCACATCTGGACTGCATCCCTGTACTCTTCCCAGGCCATGTGTCCCTGCTTTCACTGCCTGTATATTTCCTTCTTGCACCTCAATTTGACCAGCAGGTCCTCGCTCAGCCATCCTGGTTGTCTGCCCTCCCTGCCTGCTTTTTTTACACAGGGGTATGGAAAGTCCTTGTGTTCTAAGGAAAACATCCTTAAAGAGCTGCCAGCTCTGCTCAGCTCCTTTGTCCCTAAGGATGGTGTTTCAGGGGATCTCATCTACTAGGTCTTTAAATAGCTTGAAGTTTGCTCTTTGGAAGTTTGGGGTCCTGACTTTGCTCTTTGACAGGCCTGTATTCTTTGAGATCACAAACTCAACCAGGGCGTGGTCACTGTAGCCCAGACTGCTTCCAATCTTGACCTCTTTAATCAGCTCTTTTGTGTTGGTGAGCACCAGGTCAAGTAACGCTTCTCCTCTGGTTGGTTTGTCTAATGCCTGGACCAGGAAGTTATCCTCAGCGTACTCTAGGAATCTTCTGGACTGCTTACAGCCTTCTGTGTAGTTTTCTCAGCAGACATCGGGGTAGTTCAAGTCCCCCATCAGGATGAGATCTTGAGAGTGTGGCACTTCTCGTAGTTGAAGCAAGTACGCCCCATCCACAGACTGCCCTTGATCGGGCAACCTGTACTAGGCCTCAGCCACAAGCTGTCCTTTATTGGTGTGGTCCTTAACTTTCACCCACAAGCTCTCAACCTGTCCTCTCAGAGGCATCTGTTCACAATCAATTCCTTCCCTTATGTAGAGAGCAACACCCCCTCCCTTCCTTCCTTATCTATCTCTTCAGAAGAGCTTGTAGCCCTCTATTCCAGTGTTCCAGTTATGTGACTCATCCCACCACATTTCTGTGATAGCAATCAGATCATATTTGTCCAACTGTGCCATGGTTTCCAACTCCTCCTGCTTGTTTCCCATGCTGCATGCATTGGTGTAGAGGCACTTCAGCTAGGCAATCGATTGTATCACATTTCCAGAACCCTTCCTGATTGCACTGGGATGGTTTGCAAGTATTTCCCTGTTATTTAGAATGATAATATTCTCAGGTAATCTTCCTTCACTCAGAGGTGCATCCTCTTCCTCCACCACATCTAGATTCCATCCTTCTAAAAAGAGACAAAGGGACTATGAAGAATGAATATCTAAATAATGAGAAAAAGTGAAGTAAATATCAAATCATATGAATTAAAAGTCAATTTGTAATGCAGTTAATAAAGGGATGGCATATTGATGATTGGTTGAGCAAAAGATAGTAAGATGGCTTTTAAACATGAATTTAGAACAAGGAAAGGAAAAATCTCAGTGGTTTACAGTGAGTCGTGGGTGAATAGGAAGAAATGCCCTATAGGCTGCTCATCCGTATTTTTCGGATGTAACATGGGGAATTCAATATACAGTACTTCTCACACGAAATGTTTCAACAATGTCTCTGAATCTCTTTTTGCTAAGATTAAATATTCTCACACTAGGCTCCTGTAGACTACATATGCAATAGCATCCATAGTATTAACTAATACAGAATTATTATTCATACAAGGTGTTTTATTTTTTTTTCTTCAGAGAAATATTTAAAATTTAAAATAAACATTGTGAGATAATAAATATTTAAACTCAACTAAAATTTTAAGACTAAAATTCAGGATTTTGTACAAATTCATTCCGTCAGTGCTTACTGACTTGTAAAAACTCATTTGTTCCTTTTTTCTTTATTTTCTTAGTTCTTTTTCTAGTTTCATATATTAGGTTTGTCCTGCTGTTCAGTCAGCACATCCTGTTCTTTGTTGCCTGCTGTTTACTACAATTCCCCTAGTTGTCACAAATTTCTACAATCTTATAGCTGACAAGATCTATGGTTTCCTCTAGGTATTTCCCTGGCCCACCCTTGTTACTTACATAAAGAATAATATTAAAGAGTTAATAAATAATAGTGTCATTTATATCCAATGATTTTGAGACTGTTGCAAAACTTGTTGTTTCTAATGGGTCATTGGTTAAATCTCAAATGAGGACATGCTCTCGCAGAACTGAAAGAAAAATGCTATCATAGTGTAAACAGTATTTTATCATTATTTTTTCTGGCAAAGTTTTCCTTACAAAGTAGCACTTCGACCATCTGTGCTCATGCAAGTGAAATTGAGCAATTTCTTTTTTTTCTGATTTAGATTCCAGGCTTCCCAGCTTTTTTATTTTTTGACCTTAGAAACATTGCCTACTTTTTCATGGAGCTTTTAAATTCTTTTCTGATTTTAAGTCTTATTGATATATTCATAGATTTTTTTTTCCACCAAAAATAGTATCAAAAGGAACTCCAAAGTTTCCTAAATTTAATCCGTGTTTCATAGACCTGTTAATGTCACCCAAATGAACCACTGCCTATGAAAAACTTCTAAAAACAGTAACAGAAAACTGAAGAGATTAATCTTTCCTCAGTGGTGGCAAAATGGTTGAGACCTATATAAATGGTGTAAGCAAGTCAGTTATGAGATTCCAGATGATCACTGAACTGCAAGTCATGTTACAGAAGGAGGGAAAAGCTTATTTGTTCTGGGAAACAAACAAGAAAACATATGCACATACAAACAAACATCAACCAACCAAGCAAAAAAAACCCCTCCTTCCAAAAGACAGAACCAGTGACCAGTATAAATTTTGTTCAGCATACTTTAATAAGGCACCAGGGAGGCTTCTGTGTGCACAGTTGAGCACCGATCTGCCTTTCTCACAATGCTGATGCTTTCAGTTATAAGCTTAGCACTCTGTGATCAATGCCTGATGCTGTAGAGAAAGATAAAACTGTCTGATCAAAATTGACCTCAGTTTTAAGTCATATTATGCAATTACTGCTAACCTTCTGAACCTAAAGATTTAGGAGTAAGTATCATTGGGCTATAAAGCCACAAACATTGTATTCTAAGGCATCAAAAAGGCTGTCCTAACCCACCTTCTCAGCTCTGACTTCACCTGATTGAGGCAGGAAACAAACCATGTCTATTAAAACATTAATCTTATTGTGCCTTAAGAATCCTAACCAAAGGTCAATCCGCTATCATCCTTGGACCACCCTCCCAGTGTTTAATCCCACACCTGCTGTCAGGCTGCATCAAGCACACAGGGCAAAATGTCTTCTATAATTCCAGAGCATTTTTATGGCAGTGTTGAAATCTCCAGCAAAATCCTGGAGAAAATGGTCAGATAACAATGCCTGGTTAAGTAAGGATGAGAGTGTAACAGTGTGTGAAGGGGCACCCAAATCTGAGTGTTTTCCCCACACTGATCATGTTAAAGAGCAAGACGAAAATAAGCCAATTCAACAGAATCCTACAAAGAGGCTTCGGAAAAAATGTAGGCATCAGCTTGAGAAGCAGAATAAGGTAAGCAAGAAAGTCCGTAATGGGGTTGGGGGAGAGGCATTGGAGTGGGAGGAGGAGCAGTGACACTGGTTAGGCACTTCCAGTTGTCACCCCACGTCATACCCAGCCCTGCCTGGGACAGGACCAGAAGCTCTCCATGGGGCTCAGAAGTAGTCTGCATCTATCCAGTGGCCCACAGTGTGGGGGTGGCAGGAGGGCATCCCAGTGGCCCACAGTGTGGGGGTGGCAGGAGGGCACCCCTCCTTGTGGTGCAGGTGTGTCTGTGTGCCCAGAACCTTCCTTAGTGGAGTGCAGGCACAGCTGGAGCACCCGCATCTCCACAGAAGTCTCTGATGGTTAATGCTGTATGGCTGATACTGATATCAAAAATACAGTTCACTGATGACTGATTAGTTATGTGTCATTAGCAAACCAATAAACCCCTTCCATCCTAATTTGTTTCAACTAGGTGAACTGAGCAGTTTTCCCTGAGACAGTCCCATACATCCATCTTCTATTTGGCATTGCTCTCTATTCTGAAAGCAATGCACCCTGCTGCGTAGCTCACATGGTGTGTTCCCAGAACTAATACTTTTTCTTAAGTTGCATTGAACACGTCTGGTTGAATTCTAACAATTTCAGAAAACTATCTAGAATGCTTTGTGTCAGTTACTTGTCCTAATTGCTTACTTTCATGCATTTTTCTCTCTTTCTTTTTATTTTTTTACCAGAAATATTTGATAAAATAAATATACTTGCTAGCATTAGCTCAAGAAGTTTTCTCATTAGTGAATCCTTTATCATTCATATATTGGCTTTGTAAATTTTTATGTTGAGATCTTTCAAAAAGATAGCTTTCAAGTTATTTATTTTTGCTGCGCTATTAGCGTATAGTACAATATTGAAAATATCATATAGTAATAATCAACTACTGAATGTAAAAATCAGAATGTGCTATCTTCCAAATATACTTTATCAGTGCTATTGCTGTTGGAAACCAGATTTGTATTGTTGTCAATATAGACCACGCATTATTTGTTACAAAACTTTTGTCTGTGAACAAGGGTGACTTATTTAAAATCCAGGTTTTATCTTTATATATATATATATATATATATATGAATCTCTTTAAATTTATTTGTTTTAGCTTTCCTATAAGTCAGGCTAATTTATTTGTACTTCGCAGGATTATTCATTTTATCCTGTTTAAATGTTGGAACCACATTTATAGTTATCCAATCATTTGGAATTTCTTCAGTTTCCCAGGACTTGTTAAATATCACATGAGTTGTTCTGAAAGCTCCCAGATGGTTTTCTTAGGGCTCTTGGGTGTCAGTTATCTGGGCCTGTTGATTTGCAAATGTTTAATTTCAACAGATGTTCCTTTATATCTTTCATTGTTACACATGGTAAACTTGCTATTACAGCAGAAACAGCATCTGGGATACATACATCCTTATGCTTCTATCCACATACAGCACATAAATGTCTATTGGCCATTTCTGCATTGTAATTCATATTTTTGCCAGAGTCATCTAGATGGACATGTACCTGTAGTCCATTCCTCTTAATATTAACTTTCCTTCTGTTCCAGCAGGGCTTTGACATCTCTTTTTTAGTAGGTTGGACTCCTACCCAAAATAACCTTTTTTTCATGTCTTTGGAATTGTGGTTTACGGGGCACCCAATAGGATATTCATGAACAATTCCTGGCTTTTATTAAAAGACTCCGCATTAAACACATGTGCTTCGTCAGTTATCATCAGTTGCTTCAAATTTGGTAAAACTGACTGCTTCAAGGTTCATGTATGCTATTAATAGGCAAGTGCTGCGTTCTGTTCTCGTAACAGAAATCTAACGATTGAAATCACTGGCATCTTTTTTTTTTTTTTTTAGGCAAGTCATTGCCACATCTCTGCCAGTAGGAATTGTGTCCAAATACTGAGTTACATCATGCTCTCTACTCTTGACTACTCAACTTGTCCAACAAAGACCCCTTGAGCTGAAGTCACTCTTGGCAACACTAGTTTTCTTCCTACTCCATCTCAACAGTGGGTGAAGGAGCAGATTGCAATGTGCATGTAAGATTAAGCCTGTAACAGAAAGGTACCTTTAGTTTCATTGACCAGAACTGCAGTCCATAAAATTTCATTGTGCAGTGTTCAGACTCCTCTGTGGCTGCAACATCATTGATGTGAACTGCTACTTCCTCTTTACCAGCCTTCCTCCAGCTCTTTTTGCCATTGCCTTTCTCTAAATGCAAATTACATGATAATTCGCAATAGTCATGAAATAGGATTCATCTTGTCATTTTGCAGTTCTACCTTCTCTGTAGTTCTTCTTACACATGGGCATCTTCATGCCACTCTTCATGGTGACTGTCTATAAGCCTAGCATTGCTACAAAGATGGATGACTTCTTCCTACACTTAGAGGATTATAGGGTCACAGATTTCATGGACATAGATTAATGTATATTCTTTAAATACAACACTATTATACTGCTCTTCTAAGGTAACTGCAAAATCTTTCTGGCTGCCCTTTGCTGCAGAGTAAAGGATAATCAAATTCGTAGAGTGATCTTTTTATGACTATTAATAACACCATACCCAAAATACACATTTCTCTCTCCACTCACATAGAACAGCTTTTTATTTGTAGTACATATTGCCTCTTTTTTCTATTACTCAAGAAACAGAAGGGATTTCTGAAAATACCAGAGGGCTACTCCATCAACTTCCTACACAGTTTCTAGTCCAGGAGGTAACAGAGTTCATTTTCAAATTTGGAAGATGACTTGGTAGATGTCAGACAGATAATCCAAAAAGTTTACCGTAGAGAGCTCCTAAACTGACAGACTTGTAAAAGCTCACTTTTCCTATCTTAGAAAGTACAGAGAGTTTAAAACAACAAAACTGTTTTCAGTATAAAATTTACATGACACTATTAGTTCATCCTGGAACATTGTCCAATACGAATGACCATATGTATTTCATCCATAAAGGATGAAAATTAGAAGAGGGAAGGAGAAAAGATAAAATGATATCTTAAGACCTGCATAATTGTTTTAGTAAGCTGTCTTCACTCTTTCAGAATGGACAGTTTGACATAATCATGGACACAAACAAAAGTGCATTCATGGTCCGGATCCAGTTGTCTGTAAAGAAGATTTTTATTTATTTTATTTTATTTTATTTTATTTTATTTTATTTTATTTTATTTTATTTTATTATTTTATTTTATTTTATTTTATTTTATTTTTTATTTTATTTTATTTTATTTTATTTTATTTTATTTTATTTTATTTTATTTATTTTTTAAATGGAGTACTGCAAAGAGAAGTCTAGTGTTATTACTGCATAGGGTGTCATTAGTTTAATTTAATTTTTCATACAGATATTGCAGGTACATGCAATAGCATGTGAAATCCATGTATGATGTAAAGGAGGTGAGAAAAGAGAGAAGAGCTTGATTTATTTTCTATGACATTTATTACCTTATTACCTCTTTAGGAATAATTTTTCTGCTGAGTTACAGGTAGTTTTTCACCATGATTTTCTGTAATAAAACATTCTATTTAATTTCTCTATTGGTTAACTAAACAAGCTTTTTTTTTTGCTTGCTTTTATATATTAAACTACTTTTTTTTTTAAAAAAAATTCTGAAAAGAACTAAAAAATACCTTCTTAAATGAATAGGCAAATTATTATTTAGAGGATTAAAATATTATGTTTAACTGCTATAATATTAATTTGAATAGGACAGAATATAACGTTCAAAATAAGAGATTGCCTAGCAATGAATGACACTTGAGAAATCCCCATTGTGAGATATATATTATGTTTTGAATAGATTTTCAGTTACTGACACTGAAGGTGATGTTCAATATCACAACCAAAACAGACTAGCTCCTTTGACAGGATGATCAGGAAAATTTCTATTGTCCAAAGACACATTAGGAGTCAGAGAAGATATATAGTGGACAAAGGGAAGAAGGAGTCGTACGGAAGATACCTTCAGAAAGGAAGATGTGTTACTTAAAGTTTGCTCTGCCACTGAAATGTAACACTGCTACAGGAATGAATAACAGTGTAGATACTCTTAGGCTTCCCAGGTCTGTATACCTGGCAGAAAATTTTGTGGGGAGAGGGGTACTGCCTGTGGCAAAGAGGGAGAGTGCTTGGTGTATCTTCAGTAAACCAAGCATAGACTTAAGTCCATGGAACCAGGTGGGGTGCAGCATGGTGAACTGGCAGAGGCCACGGCAAGGCTGATCTCCATTGTCCCTGCACAAGGCAAGACAAACAAACATTGCACTCATCTTCCAAGAGGGGTGAATCATCCACAGAGAAGGAGATATCAGTAACTGCAGACCGGTCAGCTTTACCTCAACCCGTAAAAAGTTGTGGAGAAAGGAGGATTCATGCACTGAAAACCTAACAGAAAAGGTGGCTTAATATTGAAGAATTTTGTTTTCAAATGCATATGTAAATTAGAAAATGTATTTCCCTGTTTCTTCTTCAGTCCCATGCCCTGTTCTTGTTTATTTTTTCATTTTTATTAATTGGCTAGCTTGTGGCAAAAGCATAGCCATGTTATTTTGGTTTCTATGTATATTTGTCTTTGGAATAGGCACATTATAGAAATATAGTTGGAAATGTAATGTTTAGAGTGAGAATCACTTCTGATTGCTCAGCTGCCATTGTTGCTTTATTTATTGATTTATTTTTAAGTTATTTATTTTTAAGTTATTTATTTTTGTTATTTACTTATTCATTTTTAGTTGCAGAAAACTTCTATTTGACTTGGTTACAAAATTGGTTTTGAAACCAAAAAAGTTAAACTAGCCAAAACAGTATTTCACTTTAAAAATTACAGTAATTTTGTAAAACTGCAGTGAATTTCATCAGATTCCCTGGGATGAATTCCCCAACATACATTCGAAGAATGTATGGCACTCTTCTTTGCCTTGCCTTGCTTTGCCTTGCCTTTGCTTTGTCTGGTTTTCCCTTTTCTTGGTAGCTAATCCCCCTTCAAATGAAGACATATATGGAGTTAATAAGGAGAAGGAGTAACTCTGGGCTAATGCAGCTGATGGCATACCATCACTGGGCTCATTCTGCTGCCTGTTCTCTCCAACTCTGCCCTTTGTCTCCCCCATCTATTCGTGCTTGCTACAGAACAAACTGCATTTGTACATAACACATGCACTGTGGAGACTTTTTCAGTGAGCTCCTGAGGCTTACTGTAATATCTATAATAGCAAATAATTTAATGTGGCAACTGTTCAGCAAGGACAAGAAAAAAATAAATGTCATTTAGGTCACATTCCTAATTACTGAGAAAATACTGAGGGGCAGAAGAAGGAAAAGAAATAGACTTCTGTCTGGAAAAATCACACATATGTAGCTAAATCCCCTAGCATAAAAAAAGAACTGTGTCACAGACATAGCTGAGGTTAAGAATAGACTTGTTACATCATCTTTTGCACAATGCAGTAGTGGGAAAAGAGAGGAAATGAGGCCTTTGGAGAGGAATAAATAAATTACAGCCAGATTTTATAGAAAAATGGCTAGACTGGAAGCTTCTTAGGAAAACTCTGGATTGTGTTCCATGTTAGATACAGGTGAGGAAAGAATAGAAAAAACTAACAAAAAGAAAAAATCAGTTATGGTTACTGGTGACATGGAAGCAATGGTCAAAGGATATCCATTTGAGCTTTAGAGAGCAGTCAATTTATTTTTTCATTAAGAGATCCTACAGCTGCTTCTGGCATGTTAGCAATGGCGGGAAGTTGTACGGCAGCCTTTCAAACTCCAGTCTTCCTAAGCCCAAGAAGAAAAATGTATACAAATCTCTGAATAGTTTTATCCCCACATTAAACTTCATCCAAGACTGCAATCAAATTAGTAAAGCAAAGGTTCTTCTGAGAGTAAGTTCTACCTTCAGTACTATATTTCTGGCACCTAGTCTGCAGCATGTGGAAAAAAATCATGAGTCCTGTGAGAACATAAAACATTTATGGGATAGGAGCTCTACTCAGCAGTGGCAACAACCTATCCTTCTTGGAGAAAAGTGACACCCAGATGAAAGGACAGTTGCCAGCTGGGGTGTGCAAATGATCTCATAATAAAGGTAGCCCAAAGTTAGCTGAGTGCTAGGCTTTGCATCAAACAAACAAAAGATTCAAAAGCTCTTTCTTTCTTCAATGGTGGTCTTAGTCATCAGTAATCCAAAAAGGCTTACTTAAATTGTTAAACCATAATGGAAGGAGCTGAGCTGGGTGGCCTGTCAGCATCAAAAGAAATGTAGCTAGCAGGTCGAGGGAGGTGATTCTCCCCTTCTACTCTGTTCTGTTGAGAACCCACCTGTAGTACTGTGTTTGGCACTGGGACCCTCAACACCCTGGGAAGGATGTGGACCTCTTGGAGCAATTCCAGAGGAGGTCCATGAGAATGGTTAGAGGGCTAGAACACCTCTCTTATGAAGACAGGCTGAGAGAGCTGGGGTTGTTCAGTCTTGAGAAGAGAAGGCTCTGAGGAGACCTTATAGAGGCCTTCCAGTACCTAAAGGCAGGCCTACAGGAAAGATGGAGAAGAACTCTCTGTCAGGGAGTGTAATGATAGGACAAGGGGAATGGCTTTAAACTAAGAGAGGGTAGATTTAGATTAGATATAAAGAAGAAATTCTTTACTCAGAGGGTGGTGAGACACTGGTTGCTCAAGACCCATGGATGCCCCACCCCTGGAATTGTTCTAGACCAGATCGGATGGGGCTTTGAGCAACCTGGTGTAGTGGGAGGTGTCTCTGCCCTTGGCAGGGGTGTTAGAACTAGCTGTTCTTTAAATTCCCTTCCAGTCCAAACAATTCTATGAATCTATGATCTAAATCTGGGGTAGGAGTTTATAGTAAGACCTGCTTTGTGCTTCCATTTCTAGCCTGGAGCAGAGAAGTGGAGGGAAGGAGAAAATTATTTGCTTGGCATTTCTTAGTTCAGCTGAAAAAAAAAAAAATCACAGCTCTGAAAGTATAGACTGAAAACCTGAAAGCAATTTAAACTGTTTGGATAAAAGTTTGGAAAAATAAACAGAGTATATGGTTACATGGGAAAAATGCTGGATACTAAATGATTAAGTTAGAAGCAGGTGTCAGACAAAAATCGTAAAAGCTATAGCCTAGGGAAAGAGATGAACTGTGGATGATAAAATACGTTTGCTAAAACCAACCACTAGTTCAGTTCTGGAGCTCTGCATCAATTCATGGGAGAGGTTGGGATCTGTTTACTGGGAGCTCTCTTTCTTCTCTAAAGACTAGAAAGATGGAAACATATTCTGGAACATCATGGAATCTAGTATATCTCATTGTTCTGTATTTTTAAGAATTACACTAATATCTGAATTGTGATTTAAAATTTTTCAGCATGTCAGTATAATTTTTCTTCATGCAACAAGCAGATTCAGGAAAGGTGTATGTCATATGAAGAACCAAAGCTTCTAACTGCACTGTCACTTGAGACATTTTTCTAGGAGAATATGTGTTCCATTAACAGACAAAGGAGCTGTCTGTAAGAAGTTTGCTTTCACACCCGCATGTATATCCAAAATAAGCCAGTGACAATGTAAGATGTGCTCACCTTGCAGGACACATCCTACTTTAGAGAATCAGCTCTTAGAATATAACAGGCAATTCACAAAGGAGACAAAGTCTAATGAAAACTGTGGAGGGACACTGTGAGTCAGGAAACCTTTTGCCTCAACCACAGCCACCAGTTTCAGGTCAACACTGGCCCTGTGCTAACCTTCAGAAGATGAGGTAATGGCTTCCTTCCATTGCTTCCTTCTTCCCAGTGTCTTCCTGACCTTGCTGGTTTCATTTCACAAATTTATTGAAGCAAAGTTCTTAGGAGGCTGTGGATATGTTCTCATTTATAGAGTCTTGACAGATGACGCTGCATACATATATGACAGGTGTAAGTTAAACTTGATTGAGAAAAAATAACTGGCTTTTTCAACTTTTGATGTTCACATTTGCAACTATAACATCTTTGAATATTCTTTTTAATTCATTTTCTATTTTATATAAAATAAAGTGAAAGAAATGATCATTTTGGTTTATGCAGAGATAAAACAATACTGTCATTTTAACTATTGTACAATCAATGATACTCAGCATACAGGAACATACAATAGAAATGTATGCACTTGGATACATTTTTAAAGGAGGAAAAAATAATAATTAAATGTTAATTTAGATTTTGTCAGTTCAGAAAAAAATATCTTAAAAGAGTGTTTCCCATTACAATTTTAGATGATTGTTTCCTGATTCCCAATAGGTTACCTATTCTCAGACCTCCAAAGTAAGCCAGTTCAAAAAAAACACAAACCAAACCAAAACACACACATACACACACACGCACACACACAAAACAAATCAAAACGAACAATGACAACAACAACAAAACACAAAAACCAATCAACTAAACAAACAAGCAAAGAAAAACAAACCCAGATCTATAGAGGATTAAGCTGTCAGAAGTGTAAGTCCATATATAGGTAAAACCTACTCTGCTATTTTGATCTGAACAGACACTAGTTCAGTCTATCACAAAATAAAAATAAATTTGAAACGGACACCAGAAAGTCAAATACTTTACAGGTGCTCTGCCTGGAATGACTTACCCAAGCAGGGTCACTATGGCTGAACTCTGAGACTATTTAAGAAATAATTCGAAGGAGAATTTGTGTATTATTGTAGTCTTCATTGTTTCCATTATTACCACAATTTTATAGTGTTTAGAACCCTTTTACAGTTTAAAATGTCATATCCCAACCAAAACTCAGTGTGGTAATATTATTGCAATAAATCTCCTCAAAAAGAATTTTTTTAGCTTTCATGTTAAGTTTGGCAAATGCAATAAGATAGATAGCATCATTTGGCTTGTATTTGCTAGGCAGTCCCCCACAAATCTGCCTTGCCAGCAGAGCAATTCAAAGCCTTTCATCACTGGAAGCAAAACTTAAATTCTGCCACCATGTTTGGACTGGGGAGCTCCTGTCTGGGGGGTGAGGGAGAAGGGTAAGTGGTGGAGTTGAGGTGGGGGATTTGGAAGGGAAACAAATGCTGCTGCTATTCTTAGACTATCATATGCACTTCAATCTGTCTCTTGGCAGCAGCTGCTGCTGCAGGCGGTGGCTTTTCAGGCTTCTAGCACGGTCAAAAAGCCTCTGACAAATCCATTTTGCTGCTGCTTTGTGTAACTGTTTCTTTCCACATATGCCAGTATAAGAGTCTCCAGTCCCACAGGTGTGTCCCACAAGGTCAAGAATCAGTGGGTAAAACCCCTCCCATGGCTACCTCATGGCCTGCTGTGATGACCTTTGTCAGATGCTACTGGTGGCAATGCCGCCAGTTAATCTACAGTCCAGGAAAAACAATCTTAATTCCCTGTTCAGTATATGTCTCCACACACATCTTCATTTTAAATGGAGACCCAAAGTGGGGCTTACTGGTCCTTGATTGTTGTGTGTGATAAAAAGTCCCAGGACCTCTCCAGGGTAGGGGGAGAGAGAAGAAAGGGGAAACAGTAACGTGGAAGAGTGTGTTACTGCAGAAATGAGCTGAGACATTCTAGCTGTTTTCTAGAACTGACTCCACTATTTTTTACTTAATTTATATGGAAATATTGACCAAAATTCTAAGTGGCTTTGTTTTTATACTTTGTACAAATACTTAGTCTGAAATCTGCTCCTTTAACGATGGTCCTGAGCTTTCTTGCATGTGTGTACTTATCTTGATTGTCTGTGTGAGATATTTTAACACTGGAACTCTAAGGGTAATTAACATGGTACTAATGGAATGTGATCAAATATCATGCAAAATGCAGATATTTGTCTACAAGCTGTTTTATGGTGGATTTTAAGATTGTATTCCTTCTGGAGAGATGTTAGCACACCAGCGAGGAGGAGTGGGAGTTGGAATGACATAGAAGGGAACTATGTTATGAATCAGTGTAGACTTGCTTTTCATCTTGGCATTTTGCCTTCCAGTCTGGAAGTCCTCTTCTGGAAGACATTTTGCCTTACAGTCCTGGTTTTCAGACACCTAATAACAAAGAATCTTCTTGCTGGCATTAAGCTTTAACATATTGGAAGTATATTGGAATTTATCGCTCAATAGATTTGTACATTGATTGCTGATGATTGCATGCATATAAATCTCTTATAAAAAAAAAAGAAAAGAACTTCTAAAATAAGTATCAGAAAGAACTATCAAGGACTGTTCAGTTCATTATTAGCTCATGAGAAAATATACATATTACTCATGTTATATCACATGACATACTTTTAGGAGAGCTATTTAGCAGCTGAAATGGACTTTTTTACACAAAAGTAAACATATAGCTAGTAAACACAAGCTGTTCTTGTCTCTTGAACACATTTTTCTTCTTTAATGTCCAGCATGTAATTTTATTAAAGTCTTTGATCTTGATATAACAAATGGAGGAAAATATTTCAAGACAGGCCACAAAAAAAAAAAGGATTTTTGAAATTTAGATTTTTGAAATTTTCTGCTTGTGAGGGGTTTTAATTTTCAATTCTGTAGGAAGTGATAGCTCAGCATAATTAGATCAAAATGAAAGAATATAGTCCAGCAATAGCTTTCCAACCCCAAGTGCATAAATGCTGTTTTATATGTTAAGAATATAAATAGCTGAAAGTGTTTGACTCATTCTCCCTTCCCTTCCCTTCCCTTCCCTTCCCTTCCCTTCCCTTCCCTTCCCTTCCCTTCCCTTCCCTTCCCTTCCCTTCCCTTCCCTTCCCTTCCCTTCCCTTCCCTTCCCTTCCCTTCCCTTCCCTTCCCTTCCCTTCCCTTCCCTTCCCTTCCCTTCCCTTCCCTTCCCTTCCCTTCCCTTCCCTTCCCTTCCCTTCCCTTCCCTTCCCTTCCCTTCCCTTCCCTTCCCTTCCCTTCCCTTCCCTTCCCTTCCCTTCCCTTCCCTTCCCTTCCCTTCCCTTCCCTTCCCTTCCCTTCCCTTCCCTTCCCTTCCCTTCCCTTCCCTTCCCTTCCCTTCCCTTCCCTTCCCTTCCCTTCCCTTCCCTTCCCTTCCCTTCCCTTCCCTTCCCTTCCCTTCCCTTCCCTTCCCTTCCCTTCCCCCTTCCCTTCCCTTCCCTTCCCTTCCTCCATGAGGCTGGATAACTTCAGTAAAGCAAGAGGGCTTAAGATGCTTGTATTCATTTCCTTTATTAACTGTAACTTTCCCTATTGCTTAAGAGAGCATTACAAGACTGATAGTTTTCTACAAACAAACCATCAACCAATCTGTTCCTTACTGGAAACATCTGCTGAAATTATGAAAAAGAAAACAAGAAACTTAGATACCATAGAACTGTGCTATGACCACAGTTTGAATGAATCTGTTTTCTGTCTTTGGAATTGTTTTTCTTTATTTTCTGATCTTTTTGCTTGTATTTTTGGATGCGTATTGCAAACAACGATGACTAAGACTGTGATTGAAGGACTAATCCTCTATTTTCTTTTTGGTTGAGTGAACCAAATTAAACAAATGATCACAGTTTAACTTTCCTTGGTATCAAGAAGCATCTGGAGCTGTTTATTTTGAATATGTACCTTTTAGAAATATAGATCCATGAAACATTTCCAGCTAGTCTCATGAGGCCCAGTTCTTCTCTCCTTTAACTTGGATAAGCCAGGAATTATTCCACTCAGTGAAGAATGCTAGGTTGCTCAAGTAAATGAAAATTTCAAGTAAATGAGAGCAGAAGCTTTCATCAGCTGCATTTATCTTTTTGTTTGTTTGTTTCAGCTTTTGCATTTGCTTACGTGCCAGATAAAATGGCAGCTTCCCAAGTCTCTGAGAGTAGTAAGAGAATTATAGCTTATTCTTTCTTGTTCCAATAGCACTATGTGAATTGTAGGACTGAGGTTTGACGTCCAGTTCCTCTCTCTGCTATATGCCCCACTTGTTTCCTGACTACATTGGAGGGAAACCTGTCCCTAGTCAGTAATCTCACAGTGCCGTGTCTAGTGTCTGGACACTGGGGAAAAAGGCAGGAACATATATACTCTGTGAATTTATATATGTTGGTCTTGTCATTGAAGGTCACCAGAGGATTTTCACCTGGGGAGTTTTTATACAGCAAGTGGATGTATAAACATTTTGATTATGTTTTGAGATGAACAATGACATTCCAGCATAAAGCTGTATCTCTTTCTCTTCACCAATGTCTGCTCCTGCTTGGGGGTCAGCAGCCACTGCAGTCTCCTCGTTCTCACTTCTGAATGTCATGGAGATGTCTCCCTGTCGCTGTTATGACTCTCATAAATGACGTGAACAAATTATGATCACAGGTAGTAAGCAGGAAAACTGAGAAACAGGAAAGTTACTAGAGTTAGGAAGGAGACATGTCGTAGCTAGAAATGAGGACAAGAGCTTTTGATTCCTAGATCTGTTTCTTAACTATGCATTTACTTTTGCATCTTCATGAGCAAAAATGTTTATAGAAGCAGTTCAGCTATTTTTTCTTTTTCATTGCTGTGTTCTAGGAAATTAATGGATTACGATTTGAAATGTAAAATGAAAGGATTATCATGTACAGCTAACTGGTATGTTACAATTCAATGCTTATTTTACTTGCAGTTTACGTATTCACAATATGAAGACTGGCCCAGTGACTGAAGCTAAAAGAGCTTTGCCTAATTAAAGACAATTTTTGCTAATTTTCACAGTATTTCAATGAAACTATATCACATGCTTATGCACTGTATTGTTAGTAAATCAAAATTTAGGAATAGATCAAAACAGGCTGGAAAACAAAAACAACTGGGGCAAAATGAGTTTCTTATATGTCTTCAAAAACTTCCATGAACTTGGACCTTACACTAAAACATGAAATACATATTTTGTTGTCTGTAAGATACTGGGAAAATCCTTAGAATTTTCTGTGCTTCTGGCAAACTTCATGGGGAAAACAGTTTCACAACCTCATTTCATTGAAAACCAGGTGGTGCAACTGAAGTTCTCTTTTTTTCAGTCATTAGAAAATCCAGAAGTGATAATTAAATAGTAAAATATGAAGACATGGATTTTTGTGACTATGTGAATAACATCAGATTCAGGTCTTCTTGTACTAGAAAAAAGAACAGTATCACACTTTGATCATGCCCATGAAGCTACCTCCTATGAAGAAGGCCTTTTGTCTTCATTCTCTAACTCTTGAATGCTATATTGGTGGAAGTATTGGGTTGCTTATTTCTTATTGGTACAATTTAAAATCGTCCTGACTCCTCTGTTCTTCTTGTGTTCAGTGTCTCTTCATTTGACATTATTATCCAATACTCTCTTCCATGAGTATTTCCTGAATGCTTTTGCCTCCTGTCTCTCACTGTTCTTGTCCCAAGAATTTTCTACACTGCTTGTTGAAATCATCATTTTCAAGTGATGACCATACTTAATATTTATTTTTTTTTGATTTTTTTTAAATCTGAAACATTGATTCAGCTCTCCCATTCAAATGGATTTTTCAGCTTTATGTCTTCTTTAGTGTATATAATATAAAGATATACAAGTTTTGCACTGACAAAGCTGAGGTAAATACTGGAGGCTAGCTACAGTAACAGCATACTTACAATAAGTCAGTTAAACCAGTGTATGAAAAAGATAAACTAACTCACAGCATGCTCACTATTACTCTTTGGACCATAAGTGGAATGTAATCCAATTAGTTTGATGCTAGCTTGTGTAAAAGTTACTTCACGTCTACAGTTGCTATAGCACGAGTGTTGTCTTTTTGACCAGTGCTCTTCCCATCTCACTGACGATTTTCTTCCCTTTCATAGCTACTTCATCTCTCTTCACCATTCCTTTCAGTTGTGGTTTAACATTGATAGGCAGCTAAGTATGACACAGCCACTCTTTCACTTTCACTCCTCAGCAGGATGAGGAGGAGAGGAGAGAGGAGAGAAAATGAGAAGGAGGAAAAAGAAAAAAAAATAATTAGTGGGTTGGAGATAGAGGCAGTGTAATGAAATTAAAAAAATCAAAGTCTGCATGGAAGCAGAAGGAGAAAAAAAATTCTCTAGTTCCCATCATCAAGAGATGTTCAGCCACCTCTTGGGAAGCAGAGCCTCATGCATGTAGTGGTTGTTTGGGAAGACAAATGCTTTCATAAAAAGAGTACTCCCTTCTCCTTCTTCCCCTCAGATTTTATTGATGAGTGTGAAGTCAAATGTTATGGAATATCCCTTTGGTTGATTTAAGAGAGCTGTCCTGGTGATGTCCTCTCTCCACCTTTTGCCCACCCCCAGCCTTTTTGAGGAGTTGGAGCGCTAGCCTTGATGCTGTACCAGCACTCCTCACCAACAGTAAAAACACTGGTGCAATATCAACACTATTCTAGATACAAATGCAAAGCATAGCACTATATGGGCTGCTGTTGGAAAAGTTAACTTCATCTCAGCCAGACCCTTCTCCCTTCTCTGAAGCTCCATTACACCACTATTCTGTGTTGTTTCATACCATGAGGTACTGATCTATTATGATATCAGTAAGAAAGACATTCAGGTTCTGTAAAGTATCATTTAAACTGTTGTTTGTTAGAGCTAACATAATGAAGAAAGACAATAATAAAATGATCTTATCCCCTTTAGGTGCTGGGAACACCAAGTTGTGCAGCATTGAATGAGCCTCCAGTGAATGTGCAGCATGCCATGTAAAGGGTTACATCACTTTTATTATTTGAGATATTACAGGATTTTCTTAGAGGAGGAACACAACTCTACTCATCATTTTTACACTGTGAGGGGAGAGAGTGTCCCCTATAGCATTTGGAGTATCGGGAAAATAGGTCAGTGAGAAGATGGCATAAGTAAAATATGCAAGAGAGAACTTCCTCAAACTTCTTTCAGTTTCCTCGAGTGCATTGGCTTTTCAAATCAGGCCATCACAGAAAACAGAATGCTAGGTTTTCACCAGCCTAAACATCATTTAGAGTTAGACAAACAACTGCCCAGTACACTAATCACTTTGGTAAACTGAGGATCCCTGTGACCCACGACCAATAACTCTTGCATAGTTGACTGAAGAGTTGTCCTACTTTAATAAAAGTGGAGAGAGATGTTTCTTTTAGACCCTGTGGACTATTATTGAAGTTCCTTAGGTTGAGAAGAAGCTAATATTTCTTAAATGCTTTATTGATTTTAAAATAAATAAATAAAATAAAAATAAATTGAGCAGAAAGCAAGTGCTGCCATAACCACAATGGTAGATGACAAAGTCATGATTAGAACTAATTTTTCAGCCTTCTTAGACATCTGGTTGACAGATAGGCAGACATGGACTGCAGAGATATCCTGACCATTTATTCCATAAAATAAAGCTCTCCTGAGCAAGAGTCAAACAATGAGTTTAACCAGAGAGGCAATCTTCAGACACCGGTGAAAAAGGGTATATCATGAATTTATCACCTCTGAGAGACAAGAAGTGCTCTAAAGTAAATATCAGGATTGTTTTGTAGGGCATGGCTGAACATTTAGTGTGTAAATCACAGAGAGATTGGCTTTGACTTCTGTTTATTAAAAACTGCTGTCAGGGTTTTTTAATGTCTTAAATGTTATTGAAGATTAGAAGTCTCTTGCACACAACCTTAATCTCTTTCTACAGACCTACAGACCATATTACCTTTTCTAAGTCTGTCATTGATCTTCTCTGGGATATTTTTATTTTAAATATTCTGTTCTGTCCAGTAGTAGTGTCTTCCATAACCTAAGAAGCTAAATCAGAAAAAAACGTGCCCAAATAATGCACAAGAAATTTTATAGCTGCTAGATCAGTAGTAAAGTCAAAGAACATTGCAAGTGCATAAGTCTGGCTTCTAGGGTCCAAATTCCACAGGTAACTCAGTTACCCATTTGTTTGGTGAAATTGTTTGCTTGCTTCTGTGCTTTGACTAGTAAGTGCTTCCTGACTGTGTCAACTCCTTTGCAGAGCACTGCAAATGAAAACAACACTAGAGACCAGTAATGGTTTCTTCCTTATTATTATTATCATTATTCCTTATTAAAACACTACCAAGACATATAGTTTTGACTTCTGTTATTTGCATATTTGTTGTATATTCTTTGAGCTCTTAAAGAACATAGGTTTCTGATTGAAATTCTGTGCACAGTCTGCTGGTAAGATTAAGAGGAAACAGACTCAAAGGAGGTTAAGCAAATATTTCGCATCACCATTTAATTATCTCAGGTCATTCCTAAAATATTTTTTTCTATTGTTTGAAATTAATGTGTCTCACTTCAGTAAAATTAATTACTTTTGACTTCCTTTTCCCAATGAGGATAAAATGAATAGATATATGAATTTATACATCCAGTATTCTGAAAGACTAAATAAATCTTGAAGTTCCCTCAGAAGGTACTTATGAAATGCACTATATTTCATGGTCAGTGCTACTGAAATTTGTAGTTTGATTTTGTATTCTGCCTGAACACAAGTGAACTGCTCTTCTAGCGAAATTACGTAGCATGATAGATCTGTGAACTTTTCATGCTTTCCTATTCATTTCAGACCCATTCCTTGCATTAGCAATGACATATTGTTGCTTCAAGATGTGTCTCAGTAACCAACTTGAATATTGTACCTTTTTCCACTGAGGAGTGCCCTCAGTGTTGACTGGGCTTTTATGGAAGATTTAGTTCTCTATTTGTGTAGAGATATCTAGCTGGCACTGGGACATCTTTGTGATAGTACTGGCTGCATCTGAAAAAAAAAATAAATACAAGACCGCTTTTCACCGTATTTTTGCTGATTGTGGAAGCCATATTTCCTCTCAACTTCAATCTTAATCAAGGCCAACAGGAAAGACTCATTCAGAAAACAGACATTTCAGGAAGTTGACCAATTTCCCCTCGGTCTATAGGCCTTGCTGAAAAGTGTAGTTGAAAGTATTGTGGTGTTTCACTGTCTACTCTGGGTATTCTGTTTCCACTATTATTCCGTTCTTCTGATATGACAGTTTTCATGAAAGAGTTTTGAATTCCATAGGAGTTCTGCATTTTTTTAAAGATACAATTAAGAGTAACCATTGCTTGGGAGGATATCTTTCCTTTTCTCATGCTGAATCCAATATTGAAAAAGCTTTCTTTTTATTTTATAATTTGGGAGCTAGAAATATTTCCCATAAGGGTGACTTGCAAATGTTTTTGTCATTGTGTTTCTCCAACTGACATTTTATGGATCTGATAAGACCTTCCAGAGGGCAAAGAACATTTGCTGGTTTGCTGTTCTTCCTATACACATCGGTATTTTACTCTTTCTACACATATTATATATCTCATATTACGTTAAAGAGTACTGAGTAACAACATACCTGAAGAAAAAGGGGCAGAAACAAATGGGGTGAAGGAATTTCCAAATTTTTGCCAGCCTCTGAAAAAGATTAGATATGTTATTGTTTATGTAATTTTGAAGGTAAAAAGTTTAAGTGAAACTCAAACATTATCCTATTGAAGATTATGCTTTTTTTTTTTTTTTTTTTAATGTAGGAGTAGTTACTGGTATTGTATATATAAGAAAAAAGATGATGGCTTTGCTTATAAAAGTTGCTGAGATGAAAATCGTGTAAAATTATTTCTTTTCTTCTTTTCAGTGTTTCACCTGATATTGTTAATATGAAAAAGAAAAATTTACATTATGAATCACACAAATATCATAACACAAAATGAAATAAGCATTAAAAAACACAATAATGCATTAGGAAAGGGAAAGCCTTTCACAGAAAGTGTACTTTATCCAAAAACTAGTAGTATAAGTTTATAACAATATATCCTTTTATTAGTATCTCTGTTTCGAGACCCAAAAGACAAAAAACAAATGAACAAACAACATACAATCACCCCACTAAGCTCCAAAGGGCCACATTCTTCTCGAATGCATTTGTGGAGGTATTTAGAACTGAGTGTCATCAAATAATGACAAAAAGCAGAACTGAAAACAAGGCTGGTACCTGAAGTCGGTGACACAACGTGTTCTGCTGGAATTTCCTCATTCAATGATGCACAAATCAGACAAATTTTGTTTTGGAGGTATTAGGTGTGACTGTTCATAACCATTATTTTATGTGACTGTGACAGGATAAGTAATAAGAAGGCAATAGCGCAGTAAAATTATATTCCTTTGAGCCTTACTATACTTATCCATTTCTTTTTTAATGGTTTTAAGATATTTAATGTTAGGCTTTGTCTCTTTGTAAGTCTGTAACCTCAGGCATCTAAAATATGTTTTGAATAAAAAGATATTAAACTAAAATAACCCTTGCATACAAGCCACAGAGCAGCACTATGGAAATTCAGGAGCACAGTAGGTTTGTGGGTATTTGAGTAAGATAGACATAAAGAAACTCATAAAGAAACTCAGTCTAAGTCCACAGCAGCAAAGCTTTGTTTACCTGAAGGGCCATATTTGAGACAAAGACAAAAAAATCTCATGTGGATAAGGGTATGGGAAACATCAGAGACAAAAGAGTATAAATAACTATATCTGACCATGTAGAAGAATCCGGTTTTCAGCATCTTTTTTTTGTGGTTTAAGCAGATTTCTGGTTAGAGCTATGTAGCAGTAAAACAATAGCATCAAAATTTATACAACAGATCCTGTGAAGACAACATTATCCCCACTTCAATATCTTTTTAAATTAATCACTTCTGTAGAGTTAAAAAGGAACTACATAGGTACATCATGTCAAAAGTCTAACGAATTTTGGGGAGACATAATTTTGCTTAGACAAGCAAGAAGAGTCATAAAGTAGCATGTGTGACAAAGATGATAAACTGATTTTTTTCTCTCCTAAATGTTTAGAGTCTTGTCATTATTTACTGGTATATTGATGAATTCATCAAGCAACTAGGATCAATTTCCCCAAGCAATTGGCTATAAATCAGATGAAGTCTGTTACTTCAAGCCTCAATACCCTCTTATCCAGGACCTTTTAATTCTAACTGGCCGGGTCTCATGAATTAGGAAGTTCAGAACTTAGATTTTGGTTGAAATCACAGAGCTAAAACACCAGTTTCCTGAAGACAGGAGATCCCAGAGGGGTCATATGATCCCATCCATGTGATACCAAAGACATCAAGTGAGATTTGAACCAGAAAATTTCAAAAGCATTCTGATGATAAAAGTCAAGGAATTACTTCTTAGTATGGACTTAATCTTGTTATATCAAACGGTGGATCTTTAAGATATGCTATCTTTAATGAAAAACAAACTTCCAAATGTAAGAGTCACCAGCATTTCCATGAGATTCTCTCTCTGTGGAAGAAAAAACTAAGGAAGAGAGCCTCCTGCATTCCTGAAGGATTACGTGTGATTTTGCTAATTCAAGAAAGATGAAGGACTGGCAGCTGAATGTCTGAAAAGGGCAGAATGGATTTTTGTCAGAGGCAACACATCCTATTCTTTATATGGCCATTTATTTTGTAGTGATATTTCATCTTATTGTAGGTTCTTCGTTAATGGAAGTGTTGACTCAGGTTTTATCTCCACAACCTTTTCAGGACTGTAAGATCTGGTGTACAATGGCCACAAAGGGACTCTTGGGCAGAAGGTAAGAAGCTTTGGAAAAAGGAAATAAAGCAAATCTTTTCATCGCCCTAGCCACAGTTCATCTTCAAGTGCCTTAGTTTTCAGTTCCTACATGGTGTTTGCAGTCCTAGAAACTGGAAAAAGTATTTGTACTTGCAAAGCAAGTGTGTTTGTACTGGAAGACACTGGGTTCCAGTCATGATGATGCTAAAAATGCCATCTTACAGAGCAACAACCAAGAGCAAAGTAACAGTTTAATTTAAACATGTGCATGAGACTGTATTTTATAGAAGAGAAGGAATCACCCAAACCCCAGGAACCCCAGAACTAGGCTCTTGTTTTAAGTCCAACTGAAATAAGTAATGTTTATCTCATTCTTCTTGTCATACATTAACTATATTTCTGTTTCTGCTGCAGTAGGACCGAGGACTGAGATAGTACAGGTAGAACAGAGGCCTTATCCCACAACTTCATCAGTCTCTGAAAGGGATTAGGTGATCCAATTACCTGCAGTAACATAGGAAGTGACTTAATGACAAAGGAAATCTCTTCACCACTGTTTTATGATTTCAGCAACTAAATCTATTAAAAAAAAATAATCTGACCCACTGCTTACCATTGAATGAGTGATGATGAAGTAGGCTAGAATGAGGTTAAATTTTAGTTATCTGTGTGGCACACTTACAGTACTCCAATAACTTTCATTCCATGCATCCTATATGTGATGCTGACTCAATTCCACAATTCAGTCTGCACCTTAGAACCATGGCAAAACACCAAATCATTCTCCTATTCCTTTGGTTAGAAATCTGGAACTGGATACATTTTTTAGACTCACTGAAAAAATGCTAGGAAACTCCCACGACTACCTAGGTTATCACAAAATCTTCATCCAAATATGGAACTGTTAGCTGATCTTCTTTTTCCTCAGAGGCCAAATGGATGGCTGTACAAAACAAAATAATGTTGCAGATGACACACTTGCTACTGGCTGTGTCCTTGGTAAAATGAAAATCAAAACACAATAGAAGGGGGAAAAAAAAAGGAAAAACAGCACATTTTTTCTTTTACTTATTGTCTCCTTTGTGTTCTAATTATAGTAATTGTTTTCCTATGTTCAATATTCTTATCACAGATATAAGAAAAGCTTACCTTTATGTTTTCCCTCACTTTATATCTGTTATTTCAACATTAATAAATATAGCTGCATGGATAGGAAGAAAACATGAATAATCCTTGAGATTCTTTCAAGAGAAAGAACACTTCTTCATAGCATTTATTGAAACAAAATAAGATTAATTAGGTGGTAATGTAGTGCATTTATGAGTTTATCTCTAAAGACAACATCAAATGTTTGTGTCATGGCTAGTTTTGGGATCTGTGAGAGCTAGTAATTTTAGTAAAGGTTCAGATGGAGAAGCATTCATAAAACACATGAGAGACGAACATCTGCCGACATTTTGTCAAACTGCACAGCATTTGGAGCCAGGATTTTAATTTGGAATCATTGAACACGTCTCAGCTACACATAGATTTACTTTGTCAGGTCTTGATAAATTGTTTTTGTACATACAAGCAACAAAACATATTATTTTTATACAAAGGAAATCAATTTGGAAGAGTGAACTAATACAAACCTTTTATATGGAGAAAGCAAAAATGCAGCTTGTCACATACTGTGAATACCATTTTCACTCAACAGTAATTAGCAGTTGACTGCTGTTAAAAAATGCTATAGAAATAGTGGAGTGGTACCTCTATATTACTATGGACATGGCAAAGATCATTTTCTGAAAAAGCACAGCCTGTGCCTTAAGCAATTCTCCTGAGATGTTAATGGCACTTCTCATTTTAAAATGTTCTTGGGTCCCCAAGTAGCACACAATGTTTAAGAAAAAGGAATTGGCCAGGAGAATCTATAACTCATTGTACGAACACATATAAACCCAAAAACATGTTAGATCAACAGACACTTTCCCAGTATTTCACAGGCTGTGAAATTCTTATCTGCCTGGAAGTGTTTACCTGGTCAAACTTTTCTGTAGTACAGTCTTTATATGTGTTACATGAGAATGAAACAGAAGAAATCAAATTACCTATTGTAATTTTGTCTTTAAGCTTCAAATCACATTGTGCTTTGCACCTAATGTTCTGTCCAGGGCATACACTTGAATATCACTTCAATTTATCCTCCCAGCAGTGCACTTTGGAAAGGGGAATTCAAAAAATGACCTGAGACTCAAAGTTTCCCAAAGCTTAAACATGATCAGTATAAGTCAGGAACTAAATGCTCTGCTCTTAATTTTCTTGCTGTGCCCTTTATATTAGCCTCTTGCCTTGCTAGGAATTGATAAAAAAAAAAAAAAAGTGCAGGTTATCTCTCTCTTGCACTCTCTCTTTCTCTTTCTCTCCCCCTTCTATTTAGGTCCCCAAAAGAATTACATTCGGTACATTTGGTATTTAGGAACCTGGATCACCATGGATTACTAAAGCCAAAAATACTTTTATTCCTGATTTTGGTTGGAGAAAGGATCTAAACTGCTGTTAGCTGTAAGCATAAAGATTTTGTGTTGTGTATATTGGCCTCAGTACCTTTACTAAAATAGATTTGCAGATTCTGCACTTGAAATTTGATATGAAGAATCCAGCCTTCATGCAGTTATGCACCAATAGCTAGGTTTAACAAATGCTTTAAACTTTCAGACTGAAGCAATAATTTTGATTATGACTATAGTGATATAAACCAGGCCTGAAATATAACAGTAAGATTCCCTAGAGAGCAGAATGAGCAGTAAAAATGAAAAGCAATGTTCAGTGAGGTGTTCCAGTACAAGTGCGCAGGGCCTTTTGTGAATGAGATTCAATGTGTCACTTTTCACACGTGCTTGGACAGGGCTATGTGTACAAGGAAGACATCTGGAAGAAGCTGTGTGTTTGTTTTAGGATGGCCTGTGTGAGAAACTGGCAACACTAGTGCATAAATGGGAGCAGTTAGTAATTCTCTCTTGAAATGCCATGTATCCTACATGCTGCTGGCTCTTGTTCAGTAGTGCAGATGATTTCTTCTCTGAGTATCACTAAAAGTATTCTGTTTGCATTGTCATGTACAGTTTTCCTTTAAGAGAGTAAAGTATCTTTGATTTATGTCTATATTTAAGCTAGGCAGATGAACACAGTCAATTAATACAAACACACACAACTGTTTTGACAAATAACTTGTAAATTATGGTTTTAATTTGTGTTAATAGATGTGAATGTGAGCCCCTGACACCACTAAGTAGATAAGGTAAGTACAGGTTAATTTGTCAATGTGACTTGACAAACAACATACATACATTTACTTTTGGCAAGCGGTTTTCACTGGCTAAATCTTCTGAATAGCATGGTGGGTTTTTAGACTGATCAAAAGTAAACAAGAATTAATCAGACCACAAAGCTTGTTTGGTTTGTAACCTAAACTACTCTTAAAAGAGCAGATGGAAAAACTGAGTAAAAGCAAAGGGTACTTGAGTTTTCCTTGAGGGTAAATCTAACACAAACTCTTGAAACTTTAAAAAGATGGTGTTACTATGAAAGAGTATAATTCAGTTTTTAGTTTCAAGACAATTTTGCTTGACCTAACTGAAAAAATAAATAAATAATAATTCTGGAAATACCTTGTAACTTCCTAGGTTTTACTGATTTCAAATACCAAATACTAAGAATCAGTTTGCAAACTTTCATAAGGGAAAATCTAAAGGCAGCTTGTGCTCCCTCTCTGAACCATGTTATCACTGAATTTAAAACAACCAGGTTTCAAAATTCTGCAGTGTTCTTTATATCAGCATTGCTTACAGGCCTTCCTGCTCCGGACTTGATATTATCCTTGTGGTAAATTGACACCTTTAATGAATATGAGTGTTGCTTGCAATTCCATTTATAACTGGAGTCACAGTTGCTTAAGCAGCACCAGAACATGCAGATACTAATTAACAGAAGACAGATCACAGGTCTTGGACAGAAGACCTCAGACAGTCTTTTGTTTGCATATTTTCCCCAGATCTCACTTACGTAAATTTTACCACCTGAACTCCATGGCCAAATAACAGGGGATATTCTAGCAGACTATAGGAAGATAAATCACCCCATTTGTGTACCTTGAAGGTAGTGTCTTCATGATATCCACATGAAGATAACAGGAGGGAGAAATTAGATCAGGAGCAAAAGACCAATTATAGAAAGGTGGGTGTGGAGGACAGTAATAAGAGAGAGCATGTGGAGACACTGATAGAAAGGTAAAATAAAGGGGAGACTGAATTTAGCACTAAGTCATATAATCCTAAAAGGAATAATAATTTATGAGAAAGAACTTGACAGATGGAAACTAAAGACTGGAACAATGGAGATTGCTTGACAAGGGCCAAATGAGGGTCTGCAGTGTCTTTAATGAGAGAATATGCACTCAAAAGAGCTTGCAAGTGTGATTTGTAATGCTGCCAATGCACTCATGACTTCTCAGATCTAGAATTCCCTGTGTATTTTCCCAGTGCAGATCTTGCAGTTTATCTAAACTAGCAAAAGAGTTCATCCTTCCTTCTTAGTCTGTAAATGACAGCTCCATGTTTGTTATGATGTGCAGAAATGTCAAGTTCCTTCTTCCAACAAAGTTTTGGCAAGAGTAAACATGCAATTTTAGCAACTCAAAAAGAGAAAGGTTCAAAATAGGGAGATTTATATTATACCTGGAGAGAAAGATACCTAATCTCTAGTTTTCATCATCTCACCCAAGCTCCTGGTTCAAAATTGGATTCAGATGGTGGAGTCTTCTTGAAGCACATACAAAAGTGTTCAAGAGAACTCTGAAAGGTGATAACAAGATGCTATAATAGTAAGAAATGATCAGCCAGAAATGTTTATATATAATCAATATATCAATTACTTGGCAGTATTATTTTCTGAGTTATAGTCTTGTTAAATAAATGTAAAATTATTTTTTCTTCACAGTTATTGATTTTTTTATGTGCAAAGAGCCATTCAAGAAATCCAAAAGCAACAAAGATTTTTGTGTTAGTCTGTTGTAATGTACAGATAATTTCATTTCATATTTTCCATAGAAAATTCTTGAAGGGTAATGAAAATCTGACAATTATGATCTGTTAATCACACAAAACATCTAACCATAGAATGCTTGAATTTCCCAAAAGTCTTCCTGGAACCCAAACGCTGGTACATTGTATGTAGCTTTATATCTTTCCTAAATTAAATAATATGTATAAAATGTATATGTTGACAGGGAATAGCTGAAATTGGTGGATCTAATTAATCCTTCAGAATCACCAGTCTATGCAAGAGTCATAGTTAGAATGAAGAACTTGAAAATAAAATACTAGAAAGTTAAGAATCTTAAAATAGATTTATTTTAATGTGGTTAGTAATGTTCTTCACAGATTTTTTAGTAATTGTTATTATATTCATTATGAAAATTAAATTTAAAAATATATCATTCTTTTGATTGCGTCACATAAAAAGCTGTAAAGAAATAAAATTTTCACAACTTAAAAATTTGTAAGACACAAGAATAAATGTTTTGATTACAATTATCTGATAAATGTGTCCAGTCTGTCAGCTACATACTGTTTGCATAATGTCGTGAATGGTGAGGTAAGTAATGATCTATGCCTTTATTAAAATAGGGAGGTAAGACTGAAATAGTTTCTTCCTTAGCTGAACTTCTATTAGCACAAGCTTTGAAAGAGTCTTAATCAAATCCTGTTTACTTTACTTTTTCCCCTGTGGGAAAACTCTGCAATCTGTCTAGTATAAGACAAGCAAGGGTGGCATGTTTTGTATTCAGACTGACACCTGTTGCAACCAGCCTACGAACTTAATTACTGGAAACGCTACAGGTAATGAGACTGGTAAATAAAGCTAACCGAGATCCTCCTTGCAAGGCAGATGCAAAGTGAAGACCCTGCAAAGACGTATTTGAGAAGGCCCATAGAAAACAAATTCTAGACAATTTACTTGAAACTACTGATGTCAGAATGTGAAAAAAAATAACTCCATAGAAAGACACTCTTAGATGAAAAATCTGAGGAATAGGTATCCTCTACAATGTTCATAAGAGAACACAGCACTCATTGGCAAGCTGAGGGAATGGTTCTTCATATGATTAAGCTCAAAACGGATACAAGAAAAATGACAAACTACAGGTAATTTGACCTTAGGAAAGCTATTAGCTAGGCCATAAGTGACAACTGAACAGCAGATGGAAGTTGCAGAAGTCATGAAACAAAACTGAAGAGGTGAGATCAGAAATTAGGCTGATGTACACTGGGAGGTTGGATGCAACAGCAAAAGAGGAGCTATACGTAGACTTAAAAGGGAGACAAGTAACAAAAGCTCAGGAACATTAGATTAGCAACTATTAGAAAAGCATGCCTGAAAGAAGGGAGAATAAGTGCAGAGCAGAAAAGTACAATGCAATTGAGAAGTACCTGCTGAGAGAGCAGTTTGGTGGTATTCTTTTTAACTGTAATATAGAATAAGAAAATGGAGAGAATCATGGCCTCACTTTTTAAAATAAATTTAGAAATGTTAATAAAAGTCAGAACTGATTGTAAGATAAAAGAGTTTGAAACAAAACAGAGAAAGCCAGTTGTCCATATCATAACTTTAGCAGTACTCTTGTCATTGACACAATGTCCAGACCATGGATGGAATATCTTTCACACACTGCAAAAATACAGTGGCAAATTAAAGTACATTTTCTATTGCATAGAATCCACAGAAATAAACATACTGTCAGTCTACAGATAAAAATCCTTGAAATCACTCATCTTGGTGAAAATCCCTCATAAGTGGCATAAATAAAATTGCAAGTCACAATAAAGGAAAGCATGTAAGTCCACATTTGATGTCTTTTGAGATACCAAGAATAGGAACAATCTTATTGCGAAGATCGTTCAGTTCAATGTCTAGATCTGAATGTTGTTATAACTAAAAGCAAAATAAGCAATTATATACCATAGTTCATTTAACCTTTTTTAGAAGATTATATTACAGTCAGATGAATAACTTACTGAAAGTACCTATTTTTCTCCATTATCTAGAATGAGAGTCTATAAAACTAGTTTGAATGTAGTCATTGACAGCAGTTTAAAACTGCAGACATCTAAACCTGACCGCAACAAATCTTCCTAGACTGTCTACCTAGGCAATTAAAAAAATCAAGTGCTCTGCAGCTCCAGGGCAGAGAAATGAATAAAGCAAGCATCTTCAGCAAGGAAGTGCTGAGTGGATAGGCCAAATTAAAAGTTGGAAGAGCACTTGGATTACATTTCTAAGCACTATAGGAAATGAACATTGGTATTACATGGTAATGCAGAGAGATACAAGTAGCAACACTGAAGATTCCCCAGGGTGCTAGCCTCATTTAAACTGTCTGTGGCAAAAGTATTACGTATGTTAGGTCAAGGTTTCACAGACTTAGGAGATACAGTCAACATTTTGTCCTTAGCACCATTGTCTCAGTTCCTGTTTTCTCATCCTCAAATTACCACTGCTGCTTCTTGGGTACTTCCTCATAATGCATCCTCACATTTCCAACTCTGAAAGCCACTGTGAATTTTAAGGTGTAGCTAGTATGTAGATGCAGTGGTCAAAATCCATTTTACACTGCCTTTTTCTTATAGCAGCTTTTACTTTCTTGAAGGGAAAACAGGTAACATTTTCAGCTGGACAGATTAAATATAATATCAAATAGGATGTTATCTGCCAAAGTCCATGTACAGAGTAAAGCAAAATATCATAAAACAAAACAAACAAAAAAAAAAGACATTTCCAAATGCCTCATGTTTTGCTATCAAGGAATCATTTGTGGCCCATCCTGTTAGATTAATGCAAACCCTGTGTGTTCCATTTGAAAATTAAAAATGTCTTGAAATGAAGGTTGAAAATCTGGGTTATTATGAAGATGAAGAAATGATGTATTGAAGATAACTGTAAATCTAAATACACATGCACAAACACACATGAAAGACTGAAAAGTGTATTGGACTCATTTTTGCATCTTCCAAAGGAAAATATAAGTTTATTTTCTACACTGTACTTTAGCTTTTAGGAAATTCTTATTTTAAATGGTTTATCCAAGGTGTAACTTGTAACTGTAGTTTTTGTTTGTTTGTTTGTTGTTTGTTTGTTTTTGTTTTCAGCTGTGACATTCATTTGCTTGAATTTGTATTCTTATAGTTTTAATTCTTATTTTCAAAGTCTTTAAAATTTAGAACAAAATTGTGTTCCCATCACACCCACTCAGTTCCATCTTGTTCTCCTAGGGCTATTTACATTTGGGTCTCAGCTCCCCTTATTAAAGGCCATTGTGAGAAAGCTTTGCCCTCCTAGTGTTCCTGCCTAATTGCACAACCATATGCCACAAGCTCCTTGGGTTGTTTGTATGTTCACTAAAAATATCAGCACTCAATAAAATGATACCACATAGTGAGTTTGGTTGACCAACACCCTATTCACTATAACAATCACTTCCATTAGACAAAATAAACACTTTATGCCTGAAAATTGACTTTGTGTCACAACAAAAGAGAAAATATTTTTGCATTTTAAGCCGTTTAAGAGAAACTTACCTGCTGTTATGTGTTAGCTAAACTAATTTAATATCCATATGGAAGATGAAAGATGCCTTGCTATTGATGGGGTAGAGCAAATATGAAAAGAGGAATGATACCTGGATCCTACCTCCCATATTCATTTTTACACTGTTGAACATGTCTTTGCTTACTGGGGTAGAAACTAATACACTGCTCCAGCATACAGGGTGCTGCTGGTATGGGCAGTATGTCCATTCATTGAGGTTACTGCAGACCAGACCTTGGCTCTGGGAAAATTTAGCACCTCCATCAGTCACTTCAGAGGCAGAAGCAGATGCAGACTTGGGAAGCTAAGAATTTGAGAACTCACTCTACCTTGAATCTTGGATCTACTTTTCCCCTTATGTCATATCTCTGGTATTTGGGGTATGTAAGCAAAATATAATTTAATTTTCAGAAGATGATGATAAGTGTCTCCAAACCAATGAGTTTGAAAACCTGTCTGTCCTATATGCTTTAAAGCACTTTATTTTTCCTAAATATATTACTTTCTCAGAAACAATATTTGAACAGTTTAATATAGCACAACCACACACTAACTTTTTCCTCTAGAAAGAGCTGTATATCTTAATATATTTGGCCAGAAACTAATCTCAGTTTAACAGATGATATTGCATATTTTACAATCTTCCCTTATTATATTCTAACATTTTATGGGATAATTTTACTGGGGCTCATTTCAGTCTCATTGGTTCTGGTACATGCATTTGCTCAGAGGCAGGTCTGCAGGAGTTTGCCAGACCTTGCCACTACATAGGCAATTCAGATCAATGTGCTTTTACTTTTATAGCCAATGTCTAGAAAGGAGTGCTTGGCTGCACTGTTTCCCTAATAGGTTCCACCAGAAAGGAACTGTCACAGTGTTCTATATGCATCTACCTAACAGCTCAGAGTGATGGAAGAGATTTAAAAAATAAAATAAAATCTCTTACTTCCTGATAGTTAATGGTTGCTTTATGGATCTGAAAAAGAGAGTTTACACCCTTAATAATTTTGATGTAGGAATTATGAGCATCTCTGCTTTTGTTATCTTAATCAAAATCTCATGTTTATTGATTCCCATTAAGATCTCAACTACAGAGATTGCCACCAGGAAGCAATTCCATAGATAAAACTATGGCTATATAAAAGAGAAAAGTACAATTATGATTTGTAATTTGATGGGTTTTCAGTAGATCAAAATGATTGCATTGCTTAAATTATCAAGACAAATTAAAAGGAGCAAATGACATGCTTGTTCTTTCACTGAATATCTGTCATACACCTTCTGACGTGTTTCTTACCATTACTCTACTGGTACCTGCTACAGTTACTTTCTGCCCATTCAAGGACACTTAAAATGAAAACATAAATCAGGGCTGGAGCTCAGATAACTGTGAATTTATTTCAAACATGACCATATTTTTCCCACATCCCCTGAGCCCTGTCAGGCACTTTCCCTTTCCCCTCAGTTTAAGGCACTGCAGAGAAGAAGATGGGGTGATATGCAGCTGCTTTACATAAGATCATCAATACAACTAATATTCTGTGAGCGTAAGCATGAGCTCTGGAAATATAGTCAATACTAACAGCTTGTCAACAGCCCCATACCCTGGCACCAGGCACCTTCCTGGGGCCGAGGCTGGCTGAGGCAGGACTTGGATGTGGGCCTGTAGATGGGCTCAGCATGAAGGTGCCAGTGGCTGGGCTGGGGAGGGTTATATAGAGCTGAATGTGGCCCTGCCGTGGCTTCACTGGGCATGATCTGCTATACACATGCCAAATGATTCAAGTGTTTAAACCTGTGAAAAAAGTCAAGCTAAAATTCTTGTGAGCTGATAGTTCATTTATTGTGACTGAACCCACAGATTCAGTTAATTTGAATATCTGCATTATGCAAAGTATTTTATTTTATTTTATTTTGATTTGTTTTGTTTTTATTTATTTATTTATTTATTTTTTATCAGACAGGAAAGACGTTGTCACATGGGCAAGTTCCTATTGATGACAGTCACATCAAGTCTTAGTGTTTTGGTTTTCCTTACAGATGGTGAGTAGAATCTGAAAGGGCTGCAATGGAAGCAGAATTCAGCAAAGTGGGTGTCAAATTTCAGTTCAGAAAATGTTACCAAATATTTTTATAATCTCAGCAAAATTCTTTTGAAGTGATATAATATTGGTAGAGATCATAGCATTTTTGCTAAGAATAGAAATATACAACCTGTGTGTTTATTTCCATTTCTACAAACCCAGCATTTTCCAAAAGTGTCAGGTAATGTAACAGGATGGGAGAATTGCCTAAAAAGCACTTATTGCAAGGAAGAGTGTCTTTTTCATATTTATTAGTATACATTTTAATAATTAACATGTGTTTAAGCATTTTCAGCATGAAAAATGAGTCGTATTTCAAAACATTTGAACAGTTGCTTATTATTGATATTATTTGGAGTTCAACTTGTCACATAAATACCAAAAAAAATAATGATTACCGCACAAATCTGAAGCATTTAAAATTCTCCCTTTGTTTCTCAGGCCTTGAAGATGTAGTGAATTTGCAGTAACATGTAGGCAGCTCTGTCTAATATCAGTCACAACTTATGACATTATCTATGGACTTGCAAAACTTTCCTCTATTACAGGAAAAACAAGGCATGTCCTCTTCTCCTTTTAATATCTTTGTTTATAAAGCTGCAATTTTAGGGTGCCTAGAAATGCAGACCATACAAGTCCAGTACACTCAAAACACAAGGATACACTTAAAAATTTGACAGTGATTATACAGCATGGTAGCATGTATAAACATGATATATTCACACCATGATCAGTAAAGAATGGAATTAATTTTAATGTGACAATTGGTAGTCTATTTTACTAAGGTTGCCGAGTTAAATTCTATATCTCTTATGCAAAATATATGAATAGTTAAACATGTTAGGATCAAATAATGATTAAAATGCAAAAACCTATTGTCTCACAAAACCTACATGTAGATGTACAATCTGCAGCAAGCAGATTGCTGATTATATAATAAAAAAATTATAGCTATTGCAGTCAGAAATTGGGAATGGATATATGCAATCAAATCCACTGCATAATGAAAGTTATATATAATCTTACTATCTTCTCCTTCCAACAAGTTGTAGCTGAATTGGAGCACATATTTCAGGAAAACATCTAATCTTTACTTAAAAATGTCAACTGATGGACAAATTTCACTCTCCTTTACTTTTTCTTGTTGTGAATTACATCCTGCTAAACAAAAAGATCTGAAACTAAAATAGTTGAGATTGAAATACCCAACTAAAAATTGTCTTTACATGATAACAAAGCTGTTAATAAATTTTAATATTGTGAATATTGTCTTTATGAACAAAAGGAAGACATATTTTAAAAACACTGCAGATAACATGCTTAAGGTACTTGTGATATTTCAAAAAGCAGTTGTCCCAAATCTGACAGTCTGGCAGGCAATGTTGCCACAGCTCCATGTCCCAGGTCCAGTCTGTAGTGCACTGGACCTGGGCATGTATTCCCAATAGGCACACACACACGTGCGCATGCACATATATACAATATATGTGTACACACATATCTGGCTACACAAATTAACATGCAGAAACACTGGCAAAAACACAGATGGTACATGTGGCCTAAGCCTGTCCCATCACAACATCTTTCATTTAGTGGGAAATGTACACGAACATGTGTATACATGCAATATGTTTGTCCACAATATCTGGCCTTAGACGCTCATCTGCCCAGTTACTGGTGCTACACCTCCTGGCTTTCCAGTTATCTCGCTTGCCAAGACACAGTGTAGGACCCACATGTATGCACTACAGATCCTTCCATAGCTGGGGACCACAGCCCCGCTCCTGCTGCTTGCTCAGAGCACACACCAAGACACTGCGAGTTCCTCACATAACTGGCCTCAGACACCATTTACATTGGGCAAACAAGCAATTGGGTGGATTTCTCATTCAACACCATGAACCACAGTCTCCCCAGTTACTTGCTTGTACCTCCTGATTCCTCCAGTAATCAACTCTCAAGCCCTTTGATTTCTCCAGTATGAAGTGAACTTTGCTTGCATCCTTTTTCAACTTTTGTATATTTTTGGTCAGCAACTGTATTACCCTGTCTGTGACCGTCTAACAGATTTTTGTTTGTTTGTTGTTTTTTAATCTGGACTTTTTGGATTATTAGCAATGCATGAAAATTTGCATGATAATTCAGTGTGGCTTGCGTTTTATTTGTTACTAATAAAGCAGCATGGGACAGAATGGACTGTTGGCATACTCCACTGTAGAGATTTCATCAAAATCTTTATAACAGATTCAGTATGATGTAATAGCTTAAAAGCATTTATTTAGAGCAAATGAGACAGAGCCACACAGCTGGTCTTGTAATGTCATTTGTTTATTATTTATGTCATTACAGGACAGAAGAAAGCCAA
>NC_089875.1:89592283-89603761 GCF_040182565.1 Anser cygnoides
ATTCTAACCTGTAGATGGAAAACTAAGAAAGTTTGGGAGAACATTCTATCTCATTACTTCAAGATTTGGCATAGACTTTATGCTTTGCCCCTCAAGGAGCATATAACACAGCTATGTAGGCCTTACATGAATTTCACAAGTTTCTCTGACAGCGCTTGAAGCAATGTCATTTATGTTATGGGCAAACTAAAAAGAAAGGGTACAATTTATTTTTTTCTGTTACCTAGCTGCTCTTGTTTTATTTCCTTTTTTTTTTTTTTCTTCTTGTCCTCTTTGTGTGCATAGGGAAGTTACAATTCTTTTGTTTTAATTCAATTACATCTACTTTCACTTTGAGTATTGTTCTGCAGGCCATGCTAGAGTAAGCCTCTCAAAAATACAATTTATTTTCCTTAACGTTTTGTTATTTATAAGTTTCTTTTCAGCTAATCCTTCCAATTTTAGGGTAGACACAGGGAAGCAACTGTTTGAAATGAAAAGATGAAAAACTGCAGCTAACCTTAGAAAAACAGCTTAAAGCTTCTTTTCAGCTTTTTAAGATGAACTATAATTGTAATTAGCTTCAGAGGAAGAGTAGTAGAAGCATCAAAATATGAAAAAGAAAGCAAACTAGGACACTGCATCCTAAGCAGTGGGTGAAGCTGAATGAAGAGGCTTTGTAAGCGGTGTGCAGAACTTGTAGAGTCACAAATTTACACAGAAATGCTGTGCTTGAGAGTGAAGTTGTTTTTTGGCTGTTTCTTTATTTTGAGAAGAAACTAAAAAGCAGACTCACATTGCTGCTTGACTTGTAACAACATGCAAATTGCAAGACTTTCTTATGCCGGTTCAGGAGCATCTATTCAAAGTCAACAGGTTTTTTGCTCCCTGAGGACTGCTCTGCATCTTTCCAAGGAAGGAAGAGTCAGAGGTGGGGACTATGATACAATTTTCCTTCCCACTGTATCAAAACACATCACAACTGATTCTTATATCCTCCATCTTATTTCTTTCAGAAAATTCTGGAAGAACAGAAATAAGTTGTAACATGTCTGGAAAATCAGTGGATCTGTTGAAAGGGTTTGAGAAATAAATAACAAAACTGAGAATATCGTATAAAAAAACATCCACCTAGCAATTCTGCCATTTAAAAGGAAGTTCTCTTAGCTCATGCACCCCCATTAAATCTATCAAACTTTTATTTTTTTCTAAAGTTCAGGCATGAACTCTGTATCAGATTACTGGAAGAAAGTAGCCCTAACACTCCCTCACCCTAGCTAAAGCATATATACGGTTGTTGATAGGTACAACTTGAACTGCATTAATTTCAGAGTGTTGACCTCTGAAATATTCGCAAAGAAAGACAGGAGTTACTTCAAAAAAATTTTTAGCCTTTTCTAGCATTTGTATGTTTATTTCTAAAGCGATGTTTCTTAAAATTTGAAAAGTAACATAGTACTGTTAATCAACAGGGAACCAGTGACTGTTATAAATAAGGTAATTCTGGCACCAAACCTATCTCTACAACAGAAAATGGCCAGCTCTGGTGAAGAACCCCAATATTATCTTAGCACATTACATTACAATCACACTTTTGTAGACTTAACAGGAAAAAGAGATGCAGTTTAGGAAGATATCTGTGTAAATCATATCTTTTTTTTTTTTCCTTCAGAATATGTCTTGAAGAACACAACCTTGAGTGATCATCCATGTTAATCTCTTCAAACATTTTCTGAACCTGCGGTAGTTGGGAATGCATGCTTATGGTTCCCTTGTGTTTTCAATAGAAAATGAATCATTTCATGAACATTGTTGCTCTACTTTTTTCCAGCCACCTTTGTATTTATGACAAAGAATAAGGAAAGAAGAGCAGGGAGGAGAAGAAGCTGGAGGAAGAGGGAAAGATACCAGTAAATATTTAGGCATTTTGTGCTGAACAGGATTTAAGCATATGTGTTTTATAGAGCCTATTAAGAGAAAATCTACCATTTTTCAAAACAATGCCAAAAAAAAAAAATCTTCTTCTCCTGACAAGGAATATTTAGGTGGCTGTGGCTTCTCAGATACTTAAACAATTAGACAATGTTATCCCTCCGCCAACATTCATGAGCTGCTTCCTGAATTGTCACTCCACACATGCTGCTACCAGCTGTCTTAAAATGAGGAGTGGTTTGTCACTGAGTTCCAGGAGAAGGGCATGGAGAATAACCCCCATCTCCAGTATAGCGCAGGCCCCCTCCTCTACCAATTACTCCCTCGGCACCTTTCAGTCTCCACTGACCTCAAAAATTAGTAGAAACATTAGCCATAGTTGCTTCACATAGGATGGACTATCTGCCACATCTCCTTGGCTACAGTGTTTGCAATGCCTGAAATAGGTTAGAGCCTCCCTGTAAATGTACAGCTGCAATCTTACAGCACAGTAGTTATGGATTGACAGGGCAGTGAAAGGGATCATGCATTGACTCATACACATTAAGTTGATATTTCAATGTCCTGGAAAATCTGTGTCACACCTTCCAAGTTAGCATGAGATACTGTTGTTGTGCATGCCAAGGAGGCATAGTTTGTCCTGGCCCTAAAAAATTTCCTGCATCAAAATAGTAGCATGGGTGAATGTTCTTGCCTGACAGAGATGGGTGTCTGGGTGCCAGCCAGGCTTATGTTTTGTGATGTATAGGCAAAACACCACCTTGGAAGCTTGAATGCATTTCCGTGTAGGCATACCTGTATCTCTGCCTTATTATCTGTTAGTGATGTTGTAAGATATTCTGAAAATAAGTAGCAAAAATATCCATAAAGCTAACACAGAATTTTATAGTTAAAGATCCCTCCACTGAGAAAATTACCTTTTTAGCTGTACCCAGTTAGATTATTTTCTGATTAGGCATAAGCACATCTACCAGACAACAGATGACACTGGTCATCAAAATGGGAAAATTTAGTCATCACAGGGAAGAAAAACTTTTCTTGCTGCTTCTGGAATAGCTGGAGCAAACTGGACAGAAACCAGAGCTAGCATTTTAGATTTTTTTTTTAATTATTATTACTACTATTTTAAAGAAACTTTGGACATTTTTGTGGGTTCTATTTTAACCAAGAGAAAACAGAAGGAGAGTTGACCTAGTGTATAGCTTTCAGCTTCTTGGCTGTGGGAGGAGAACTGATTTAGACACTGTAATGTCTAAAAGTTGATGATCATGCATTAAGAATTCATTACAATAGACCTGTAAAAAAATTATCAACAATTGTTCAATGAGAAAACACAGTTGTCATTACAAATCCTGAAAATTTACTTGAGAAACTTGGTTCCTCTCAGGTTTTCTTCTTTGAGGCCCTTTGCTACGTCTGTTACTATAAATGACGATACTTTCTATTGTGTACTGATTCCTATAAGCATTTGAATATCTGGATATCCAGAATTTTCCAAGCAATGATCTTAATTAGAACACAGTAAAGACCAGTATGGATGGTTATAGTTCATGCATCTCTGTACCAGTGGAAAGCTCTATTAAATGTTTGGAACTCTTTGTAAATTAATTATCTTCTCACCCCAGCCAGCTTATGGGGATATAAGATTAGCTCAAAGGATTTTTGTTCCTTTCCACAGTTTTCTTTACATTATAATCTTCAGTAAGTATTTTTCTACTGGAAAGCATGAATAGAAAAGGAAGGCAAAAGAGAGTATGACAGGAAAGAAGCTGAATAATGGCTGATAGCAGAAATAACATAAGTAAGAATAAGGCAGGCAATGTAAGTGAAACTTCAGGGTCTTAATACCCTCATTTTTACAGATCCTATCACTGATTTGGGAGTGACATTCACTCTTTGTGATTTACTTCTGCCATCTATAAAGAGAAGGCAGCGGTGACCTTCCTAATATTAGCAAAAAATACAATTTGAAAATTATTTTGAGGCCCTCATTTCTTTACTATACCATTATGTATTCATTTAATAGAGGCTTCAAGTAGCAGTTCCAATAGTTAGGAGTCAGTGAGCACATAGGCTAAAATAACAGTGCAATTGAATCTTTCTTAGAACTTGAACTGGACCTCTGATGCTTTGGTTAATTTTCTTTAGGTGATTTTTCATTTTTACATGAGCTAAACTTCCTGGTTCCAGTGGGCCATAAAAACAGATGTGCTGAAATACAAACACTACCGGAAGGTTGCTTTTGTGGTATTTCCAGCCTGAAGAAAAGCCAAAGATGTTAGAAATCCTTTGAGAATGCCTATTTCCAGCCTATTTTTGCAGACAGATTTGTCTATTATTCATTTCTTTTATGACTGTAACCAAAGATGGACAGGAAATAGCAGAACTGAAACACACTCTGTCTGTTATTGGGTCACATTCCTACAAGGTGCTGAGCAGAATGGTGTGGACAAAGTTAATAATGTTTCCTGAAGTGTTACTATATTTTGAAGCTAGGTAACAGTTTGGTTATTTATTTATTTATGAATGTAAATATGAACACTCTCAGTGAAAAGGGAAGGCTCCTGGTTGTATTCTGTGGGACTGTATGATGGAGCATGTAAGTGGAGATTGCTGGAAGAAAAATGAGAGAAATTTTATCTGAATTTGATTTAGTTTCAGTCAGAATTTCATTGAAATCAAATAAATGTTGAAGAACATTGTGTTCATGATGAACTTGTAAATTCTGCAGGAAACATCATTCTGGAATTTCTTTCACCCTATTGAGGTTCAGGCACTTCTAAGAAGATACAGATTTCACACTCACTGGGACTGCAAACATCAGCTGATTCAGGCCACCCTCCAAGGTTATCTAGGTCTGGTCCATCTACCTAAAAGCAGAAATCTAGTGCTGTTTAAGTTGTTCATCTGATGTAGTGAGATATAACACAGGACTCATAGCATAACTGGGCCCATCCAGTCTGGTTACTTTAACCCATAAGATGTGATGGCGCATTGCAAAAACCTGTATTAAAGGTTTAGGAGGTTCCTGAAGTGTGGAAGATAGCTTCCTGACTCAGCTGGTTAGTGAGCCTACCAGGAAGATGTCCTGCTAGAACTGCTGTTCACGAACAGAGAAGGACTGGCGGGAGATGTGGTGGTCAGGAGCTGTCTTGGGCAGAGTGACCACAAAATGGTAGCGATCTCTATTTTTGGTGAAGTCAGGAGGGGGTCGGCAAAACTGCTGCCTTGGACTTCCAGAGGTCAGACTTTGAGCTGTTCAAGATGCTGGTAGGGAAGGTCCCTTGGGAATCAGTCCTGAAGGGCAGAGGGGTCCAGGAAGGCTGGATGCAAATTGAGAAGGAAGTCTTAAAGGAGCAGGAGCAGGCTGTCCCCTTGTGCCATAAGATGAGCAGGTGGGGAAGCAGACTGGCGTGGCTGAACGGGGAACTTTTGCTGAGTGTCCAAGAGAAAAAGAGAGTTCATGTCCAGTGGAAAAGGGACAGGTAACTCGGGGAGAGTACAAGGAAGCTGACAGCATATGCAGAGAAAAAAATCAGGAAGGCTAAAGCCCTGCACAAGCTCAAAGTGGCCACTATGGTAGAAGACAACAAAAAATGTTTTTACAAATATATTAATGGCAAGAGGAGGGCCAAGGGAGAATCTCCATCCTTTACTGGATGCAGGGGAACATGACTACTGAGGATAACGAAAAGGCTGAGGTTCTTAATGCTTTCTTTACATCTGTCTTTACTAGTCACACCACTTATCCTCAGAATACTCAGATTTCCAACTTGAAAGTCTGGGACGAGGAGCAAAAGAAACCCTCCACAGTTCAGGTGGAAACAGTTGGAGACCTGCTACTCCACCTGGACTGCCACTGTCCATGGGGCCAGATAGGATCCATCAGAGTGTGCTGAGGGAGCTGGCAGTTGTGATTGCTGAGCCACTTTCCATCATCTATCCACAGTCATGGTCATCTGGAGAGGTACCAGGTGACAGGAGACTTGCTATTGTGACGCCCATCTATAAGAAGGGTTGTGAGGAGGATCCAGGAAACTACAGTCCTGTCAGCCTGACCTTGGTGCCAGGAAAGGTGATGAAATAGGTCATCTTGAGTGCAATCACACAGCATGTGCAGGACAGCTACAGGATCAGGCCCAGTTACCATGGGTTCATGAAAGGTAAGTCCTGCCTGACCAACCTCATCTCCTTCTAGGACCAGGTAACCTGCCTAGTGGATGAAGGAAAGGCTGTTGATGTAGTCTACCTGACTTCAGCAAAGTCTTTGACACAGTCTCCCACAGGATTCTCCTGGAGAAGCTGGCAGCACATGACTTGGACAGGTACACTCTTTGCTGAGTTAAAAATTGACTGGATGGCTGGGCCCAGAGAGTGATGGTGAACAGAATGAAATCCAGCTGGTGACTGGTCACGAGTAGTGTTCCCCAGCGATCTGTGTTGGAGCCCATTCTCTTTAATATCTTTATTGATGATTTGTATGAGGGAATTGAGCATACCCTCAGTAAGCTTGCAGATGATACCAAATTGGGGGAAGTATTAATCTGCTGGAGAGTAGGAAGGCCCTGCAGAGGGACATGGACAGGATGGGTCGCTGGGTAGAGGCCAATGGGATGAGGTTCAACATGGCTAAGTGCAGGACCCTGCACTTTCTTCACAGCAAACCCATGCAGTGCTACAGGCTTGGGGCAGAGTGTCTGAAAAGCTGTGCAGAGGAAAAGGATCTGGGGTAGTTGGTCAATGCTCACCTGAACATAAACCAGCAGCATGCCCAGGTGGCCAAGAAGGCCAACGGCATCCTGGCTTGTATCAGAAACAGTGTGGCCAGCAGGACTAGGGAAGTGATTGTTCCCCTGTACTCTGCTCTGGTGAGGCTGCACCTCGAGTCCTGTGTTCAGTTTTGGGCCCCTCACTACAAGAAGGACATTAAGGCCCTGGAGTGTGTCCAGAGAAGGGCTATGAAGCTGGTGAAGGGCCTGGAGCACAAGTCCTGTGAGGAGCGGCTGAGGGAACTGGGGCTGTTTAGTCTGGAGAAGAAGAAGCTTTTCTTTCTTTCTTTCTTTCTTTCTTTCTTTCTTTCTTTCTTTCTTTCTTTCTTTCTTTCTTTCTTTCTTTCTTTCTTTCTTTCTTTCTTTCTTTCTTTCTTTCTTTCTTTCTTTCTTTCTTTCTTTCTTTCTTTTTTCTTTCTTTCTTTCTTTCTTTCTTCTTTCTTTCTTTCATTCTTTCTTTCTTTCTTTCTATCTTTCTTTCTTTCTTTCTTTCTTTCTTTCTTTCTTTCTTTCTTTCTTTCTTTCTTTCTTTCTTTCTTTCTTTCCTTCCTTCCTTCCTTCCTTCCTTCCTTCCTTCCTTCCTTCCTTCCTTCCTTCCTTCCTTCCTTCCTTCCTTCCTTCTTCTTTCTTTCTTTCTTTCTTTCTTTCTTTCTTTCTTTCTTTCTTTCTTTCTTTCTTTCTTTCTTTCTTTCTTTCTTTCTTTCTTTCTTTCTTTCTTTCTTTCTTCTTCCTTCCTTCCTTCCTTCCTTCCTTCCTTCCTTCCTTCCTTCCTTCCTTCCTTCCTTCCTTCCTTCCTTCCTTCCTTCCTTCCTTCCTTCCTTCCTTCCTTCCTTCCCAAAGAAACAAACAAACAAAGCAACAACAACAAAAACACCCCTAAAAATATGGGCTGTGCAGGTGTGCGTGTTGCTTCTGGTTCATGAAGAAAGCACAGGAAATTCACTAACATTAATTGTTGTGAATGTTATGATTGCAATGTCAAAAGTATGAAAAGCTTAAATGTTTATATCTTCTTCTTAATGTTGATATTAGATACTATGGAAACTTCAATTGTAGAAAGATTGAATCTAAGATGCCATTCCCAGAATGCCAGAAGGGACAACCTAATGATTTACTTTGACCTCCTGTATCACCTAAGCCATAAGACTTCTCTACTTTGAACTATAGCATAACTGTCATTAATATGCCTTATCTTGTTCACAAGGACTCATAATTTTTAGCAAAGTATTACTCTGATAAATTAGCTTCAAAGATAAAATGCCTCTCAAACAAACCTCCAACATTTTCATAAGCTAAATTTATGTAACTTTACTGTATAGGGACTGTTGTGGTGCTGCAGGTTTCTCTGAAATTGAATCTTCTACTGAGAAATGTTGTTTCATATAAATGTTTCTATGGATGTGACACTAATTTTCTTTTAAATGAAGGATATAAATATCTTCAAATTCTTCATTGTAAAACATTATTTCCAATCCTCCAGTCATTGTTCTGTCTTTTCTCTGAATTATATGAGGTATCAACATCTTTCTTTAAAAGTGGACATATAATTGTCTCTAATATTCCATTTTAACTCATACCTGTGCCAGATGCTGATGTAAAATAGCCTCTCTGCTAGCACTCTGTTGAGGGATGAAACGCTGTAAGCATTCCCTGTTTATAAAGGCAAGAATCATGCTAATTCTTTATAGCTCAACATCATCAGAATTGCTCCAAGTCATCATTTGCATCCCTAGGTAGAATCTATTATTCTATAATCATGGTCTCCATCTTTGACTTGTGACTGTTTTTCAGTGTTTTCCTGTGCCTGTTCACCAGCAGTCCAACACATCCTGTCACCAACTCAATACAACTACGTTGACCTTCAGCACTTAACTAATCTTGCCATCTTTTGTTCCTACCACTGACAATAAGCTGAAGATCCTTCATTGCTCTGGTCTGACTGCTCATATAATAAACCTGTCTGGCACATGCACACTTCCTTTTTGCCAGATTCCTTTTAAAAACAGATTTACAGCTAGCCACTTATATATTCTGCATGTGTTTGAGAGCACATACTTGCACATGTACACACACACACATAGACAAACACATCTCCTCATTCTAATTACTGACAGTGAGTGCTGGTGATTTCAGTCCTAGCATGGAAGTAACAATTCTGTGAAGTCGAACTGATATATGAGTTGTGGCTCTTTATGTACTACTTCCTTTCCGGTATACCTGCTTTGTCTTAATGAAGCAAAAAGGTCCTTTTTAGAAAATAACTTCTGTTTCGGTTCTGTAGGATATAGTTAACATTTGCGGATAAGGAGATGTGAAACATGAAATATGTTTCAAGTTTTGAGTTATGGCCTTCAAACTAAAACCCTTGTGATTTACATTCGTCTTCAGAAAAGAGGATCTCTGGTTCATGGAACAGCCATATTTTTTGAAGGAATTGGTGATCAAATGCAGATGACAGTACAGTATTGATAGTACTGATACCAGGTAGCTTCTGCTAAGGCAGCAGTGGAGATAAAAAAATAAGCTGAACAAAGCAATGAGATTTAAGTACCTAAAGCAATGTTATGGTAGGTCACTAATTTTATGGCAAAGGTTCATATCCAGGTTTGGCTTAAAATTGTACCTGTCAAATGATATGCAGTTTTACCTCGTCATTTACTCCATTTTAGTAAAAGTATAGGTCATTTACCAAATGCAGAAGAGTGCCTGCAGATGTTCAGGGAACCTCCTGGGCAAACGCAACCACTTCACAGTGCATTTCAAGACTCTGACAGAAGTTCTTCAGAGGGCAGGATCTGAAGAAAAATATTGTATTCAGTTGAAACTGAACCAGTGGAACAGAATTTACTTATTTGAATTAAAATTCTTCTCCTTCAGATGTTACCAACTCAGCATGAGGGCACATTACACACTAAGAGGCCTTGTGCCATTACAGATTCAAAGGGAAAAGAGTCGCTTACTGATTTGTCAGTGTTGCTTCTTGCTGTATGCATGATATTCCTTTGAGATTTATGATCCCATTCCTAACCAGACCCAATCCTGCTGAATTTATGAGATCTGACAGAAACACAGTTTGAGTGGCATATCTGCAAGTTATTAATATAAACTGCAGAAAATAGATGTATCTAGTTGCCAATAGCGTGGGCAACTCCTTCATTTCACTCTCTAATACCTATTTCATACATTTTCCAATAAGCATATGGGTGTTTCTGTAGTATGACTTGTTCCTAAACCTGAAATAAATACCACTTTATTAATAATCGCTAAAGTGCTTTCAGTTTGTGATGCAGTATTCTGACTGCTACTAGTGGATGGACTGGTATTTTGAATAGGCTGGATCACCATCTGTCTTGTATGCTATGTGATACTAAATAGCTCTGTCCATTTGTAACAAGATATTGAATTGCTGCTTGAATTCTAAAGGAGTTGAAGAATCTCATGGTTTTCATTTCATAAAATTTAGGTTATCTAAGCTAGTCTACTGAGCCATGTGGGTACAATAACTCCATTGCTGGTGCAACGTGCTCTATATTTTAAGTTATTATAGCCCTACTATCAGTTTTCTCATCAACTCTGCTAATACCAGGCTGAAAATAAGAAGCCTTCCTCTATAACCTGAATGTTTTCAATACTGCAACAGGAGAGTCTGCCTAAAAGACAAAGGCTTTAAGTGACTGGAGTAGCTTTACCTTCAAATAAGAAAAACAGTGTTGAAAATGGGTAAATCTCTATTTTGTAAAATCTTATGTTGCACTTTCAGTGTTGAAGAATGTATTTCAACACCTTAGAAACAGGCATTTTTTGTTGTTGTTGTTGTTTTTATGGCAATATTGAAATCACTAAGTGTTAGAATGTAGTAAGTGTATTGCAACAGAATCACAGAACATATTATTTTTCCTTATTCCCTAGTTTTTGCTTCTCTAAAATGTGCAAAAAATGTTTTAGGTTGGTCAGTAAAGCTACAGTGTTGTGCATTATTTTGTTTAAATATTTTCACAGATCTGATATAAACCCCTGTGTAAGGAGGCCAGAATTAGTTTTAGAATCTGATGTAAATTCGGTGGAAATAAAATGAGTCTTAAACTAATCAAATGTTTGAATGAATCCTGTCTTAATTTTGCCAGGCCTGGATAAACATCTATGGTGGTTTTACTCAGGTGGGCAGCCGAGCTCCACCACAACTGCTCTCTCACTTCCCCTCCGCAAAGTAAAAGGGGACAAAATATAATGAAAAGGGCTCAAGTGTTGAGATAAGGACAGGGAGATCACTCACCAATTATTGTCATGGGCAAAACAGACTCAGCATAGAGAGAATTAGTGAAATTTATTGCGTATTACTAACAAGATAGAGAAGTGAGAAACAAAGGAAAGAAACCAAAACCAGCTTCCCCCACCCACCCTCTTTCATCTCCTCTCTCCTCCCCCTTAGTGACACAGGGGAGCGGGGAGAATGGGGATTGCAATCAGTCTATTGCACTTTGTCTCCAACACTCCTTCACAGTCACTCTCTGCCCCGCCCCAATATGGGGTCCCTTCCATGGGATGCCATCCTTCCCGAAGTGATCCTGTGGGGTGCTGCCCACAGGCAGCAGCTCTTCAAGAACTGCTCCCACATGGCTCCATACCATGGGGTCCATCTGTCAGGAGCAAACTGCTCCATCACAGGTGACACAGGTGTCACATGGGTGACAGCTCCCCCAGACACTCTGTTCCTGCGTGGGCTCCCTCTCCATGGGCTGCAACTCTGGCCCGGGGCTTGCTTCTGCAGTGGCTCTCCGTGGGCTGCAGCCTCCTCCAG